>NC_044205.1:27819349-27950144 GCF_900880675.1 Sparus aurata
AAAAAACCTGAAATTAATCAGAAATAATCAGATTCAGAACGTACGTGAAGTTATTCATGATCAGACTGAAGGTTTCTCAGGACTCAGTGCTGGAGATCAGTTCCACAGCCACACCAGAAGAAACACTCAGCTCAGTTCACTGACGGAGAGAGAAGCATCTTCATCACAGATACAGACTTTATTAAAGAATCAATCAGCTCTGTCCTGTAGCGTCTCAGAGGACGAGCAGCGGTTTCTAAACCACTTCTCAGGAGGGAAACCAGGACAAACACTTGAGGTGGACTCAGAAGTCTTTACTGATGAATCCCAGCGATGGATTAGTGTCAGTAACAGAAGGGAGTGTGTGAGGAGACGGACAGCAGAGAGAATGACACCACAGTGAAACACGGTGCTGGAAGATGTTTTCAGACTCCACCCTGACGGAGGAGAAGCACCACTCCATCCTTCAGAGACTTGCTCCACCCTCTGGTTTGATCTGTGGAGAAGGATTCTCCTGCAGCAGGATAATGAGCCCAGACACACCTCAGACCAGAGAGACCCACGAGTCCTGACTGTCCTGGACCGTCCTCAGTCACCGGACCTCAACACCACTCAGGGTTTATGGGGGCACCTGAAGACCGAGAAACCAAACGAGAAGCTTTGTGGAACTCATGCTGGGTCACATGAGTCAGCAGGTTCTACACTCACTTGTGGAGTCCATGCAGCTCGAGTGCATGAAGCAGGACAAACCAAATCCAAAACTGTTAAAACTGATATAATTCGTTTTGAACAAAATATAATCACATTACAAACAAATCCAAACTAAATGTATTCGGCCTCTCAGTCGTTTTGTCCTCACGGTTCTTCAGCAGCTTCAGGTGCAACTCTGTTTTATTTGAAATGTCTGGAGGATGATCGAGGCTGATACGCAGCATTTTCTGATGATCTGTACAGGTTATTGTTTGTCACGTTGTCTATAAAATAAACAACTAAACATGTGCTACTTTGGCTCTGTTGCAACATCCTGCCAGTAACGCGTCACAATGAAACTTTTGTAAAAAATAAAATGATCTGAATCTGCAAAAGTTACTAGTAACTGAAGTAATCAATTCCATGTATTTGAGAGGAAGGTTAAAGTAATAAATGTAGCTGATTGTACTTAAGAACAGTATCTGAGTAAACTGTACCTTCATGTCGTCACTGTCGGTCCCAATAATGTTCTCCGTCTCCTCGATTTTCATAATCGGTCCTGAACACACCATAAGACATCGGTCTTTAAGTCCTTAAGTGTCTCCTTATTATTACATTTGTATAACATTTTGGTTCAATCATTGTTTATAGAGTGTTGTATAAATAAGTGTATTATTATTATTGATGACAGTGTGTAGAGCGAGTGTGTAACTGTGTGTCTCTGCAGGAGTGAACCGTCACTTCCACATGATCTGTATCAGAGACAAGTTCAGTCGAACTCGGCCGGCAGGTTTCCTCCTCCGTCATCTGGGACCATCTGGGAACCATGTACGACATGCAGGCTCTGGTGAGGACACGCGCACAACACAACACAACCACACCACACACACACACACACACACACACACACACACACACACACGTACATCACTCATCGCTTCTAAAATCTTTGGTGTGTGTGTGTGTGTGTGTTGCAGCACGAGTCGGAGATCTTGCCGTTTCCGAACTCAGAGAAGAGCTTTCTCTCTGCCTGATGACATCATCCAGGAGGTTAAAGAAGGTGAGAGTGTGATCTCTGTCAGAATGATAATGCGGCGCTCTCTCTCCGTAGATTACCCACAGTTCCTTGCAGTTATTTGAACATTTCCCACGCTGGATGTGAGGACAGGATGTGACGCCTTCACTAGAACCTGATGTTCTGTTCTCTGCGGCTTCACTCACTGAGCACCATGTGAAGCTCGTAGCTGCTGTTAGCATGCAACATGCTGAGCTAAGATAGCAAACATGGTGACATTACATCACTGCACACACAGATCACCTGCTGTTTCACCTGTTGTTAATGAGAACTCATTAATAGTGTCTGTTATAACTTATCCAGCCTCCCTGAGCGGCCGGTGAACTCAGCTGTTCGATGGATAGAATCAAATGGCTCAATCGATGAAATCAGTACTGATCCTACATTTGAGAAAAAAGTTGTGTTCAGTACATTTTCTGCTGTAAGTGGTCCTGCTGCAGAGGACAGAGACGGATGGATGAAGGTTGGAGTCACATTTGATTCCCAGTAGTGTCGATTCAAACGGCAAGAGACGTCTGAGATGTTTAAATTCTGCTCGTTGACACTTTGAAGGCTCAGACGAATCTCTCTGGACCTTTCTCTCTCAGGGAAGCTGGGCTCAGAGGAGGACACCAAGGAGGAGTTCAGGATGGAGAGAGAACCTCCGGCGACACATGAAGAAGGGTATCGTCTCAGACGCAGCGTCCTGACCGCTGACGGGTTCAGTTCTCTGTCTGTCGTGTCATTTCTGTCACACTGTCAACTTAAAGATGCAGAGCGTAAGATTGTTGTTGAAAAACTAGTGCTGGTAGTGTAGAGCTAACTGAGCTACCTGAGCTAACAGAGCTAACTGAGCTACCTGAGCTAACTGAGCTAACTGAGCTACCTGAGCTAACTGAGCTACCTGAGCTAACAGAGCTAACTGAGCTAACTGAGCTAACAGAGCTAACAGAGCTAACTGAGCTACCTGAGCTACCTGAGCTACCTGAGCTACCTGAGCTGAGTGTTTATTTACTGAATGAGTGGGTATTAATCATCTGAGTTCGTGTTGAAGCTCCGTGCCGTCACACATGAACACCTGTCGTCTTTAAAGCCTCAGAAACAGTTTGGTAATTGAACATCATGTCCAGGTGGAGATCAGGTGACGTAGATGTGACTCGTGTCCTGTCGCTCTCTCTCTCTCTCTCTCTCTCTTTCAGGCAGTAACTCCTCGGTGAAGATGTCGGAGCGAACGAGCAGCAGTCGGGACAAGGAGAGAGAGCGAGACAAAGAGAAGGGAGGCAGTGAGGGAGGAGCAGCGGGAGGAGGAGGAGGAGGGAAGGAGGCGGAGAAGAGGAAGAGGAGTCGAACGGCCGACAAACTTCTGTCGTCTTCCAACCCGGCGAGTCCGGGAGGAGCCAAGAGGAGACGCACCTGAGAGACGGACAGGGCGAGCGAGAGAGAGAGAGAGAGAGAGACATAGTGTGTGTGGAGGAGAGAGAGAGAAAGGAAGGAGTAGGAGGAGGAGGAGAAGCTGCCGTCACAGGAATCAAACCTGTGAGTTTTATCTGATGTGGTGGAGGAGGCGCTTCACGCTGACTCGTGTGAGCTGCTTCATCTCAACGCAGTCGCCATCATTTGATCCCAGCGGAGGAAGTGACATCACTGCTGCCGCAGCCGGAGGACACGACACGATCCCGAGTGTCACCTGACGTCCAAATCTCTTTATCTTTTCATTATTGTGTTGTATTAGCAGGTTACAGTGTGTCCTCCCAGCCTTTTAAAACCATCCTGTGTTTTATATAAAGTGTAATTTATCATCTCATCGCTCGCCGTCAGACTCATGATGGACACGTTAAAGAAAAAAGGATAACGATCGATGCAGCAGAACCAGAGTTCTCAACATTTTTATTCCCTTTTCTTGTAAAAACCTGGGGGCCTACATTACCCACAGTGCAACTCAACCACGGACAGTTCAGTCCGAGGTCTGTGTGTTGTGCTAGTAGCAGCTACTGTAGCCTGCAGCGGAGACGAGGATCGCTGCAGGGCGTCTGCTCAGCCGACGCCGACTCGAGTGACATCACTGGAGGCAGCTCCCTCTGAAGGATTCATACTACTGTTAGAATATACGTATGCAGTTGAACTCTGAGGTTGTGTCATCAGAGGAGGCCGATCGCAGACGGACTCATCAGGTGTAATTATTGGAAAAAGCTGAAAGGTTGAAAATATTTCAACTCCCCAAAAAACTGCCAGAAAAACCTGAAGTGTCAAAACAACAGAGGAGCACAAAGCTCGTCATCAGGAGGACGGACGTTCAGCGGGTGTTTCTAACAGCGAGTGTGTTATCGGGCCTGTCAGCGCTGAAACAAGTCCTGCCATCACGACCTGATGCGAGTGGCGTGTGCGTTGGCCTTCTTGGACAGCCGGGTACGGCAACACAGCGCGGACAAACCTCATACAGAACCGCAGTGAAGATTTGTTAGTTTAACTTGTTTAGTTTAAGATTATGATAGAAAAGAAGTTCTAGTAGAAGGAAGCAGGACAGAGGATGTGATGTTAAACTTACAGGAGTGAGATTGAAAACTAAAATATATTAAATATCTTATTTTGATGTTTTTATTATTTGAATTGTATTCAGTAGTGACGATGTCGTTTATCATAGATCCAAAATGAAATATGTAGCTGATGTGCTGCACAGAGGTTTTTACATTTAAGGACTTAAAACTTACAGAATTATAAAATCACACTACAAATAAATATAAATACAACAATATACATCAACATACACACAACCTACATCAAAGTACAATAAGCTAAACATGCGTGCAGCTCAGCTTTAACTTCTGTTGTCGAACGTTTGATATCTGAGTGTGTTGGAGCTGCTGGTGATGAGTTCGAGTCTCTCAGGTCTCACGTGTCCTGGAACTCCTGGAAACAGCTGACCATAATTGAACACAACACAGTGTGGTATCAGTAATATACTGTACAATATCACACAAATGTAGATTCTTCTTAAAGGAAAGTGAGCGGTTGGTTTCAGACACCCGCGGTGGTGTTTACTGAAGCTCCTGATGCTCGCTGGTGTTCCTGCAGTGTGTTTGGGATTATAAATGAATTCAGGGAACATGTTGTGTGGCCGCGCGCTGTCAGCCGGGTCGACACTGGAGATGTTCTCTAGAGAAGAGTTAAAGATTCTGTATGTGGTTTGTCCGAGTCGTGTTGCCGTACCTGTCTGTCCATGATGGTGGACGTACAGGTGCAGGTGCCGCTCACATCAGGTAACGACGCCGGCCACCTCCCCTTTATACCTGAAACAAATCGTTAAATGTGTTCCTGCTTCCAGAGAAGCCCGGTCAGAGATGAAGTTGGACCCGTCTCGGCTCCTCTGCGCTCACTGCAGGAAGCCAAACGTTGTTCTTATTGCATTAATGGTGCTTTTTGTTTGATTTGTTTGTACATCTTCAGGTGAATGTGGAGCAGGAGATCCGCTGTGATCCAGACTAGAGTTCAGACTCGGTTCATCTTAAAGTCCGAGCAGCTGACGGTCAGAACCAGAACAGAACCTCTGCTGAACGTGAAGCTGCGACGCGTGTTTTTGTCTTCTGACACAATAAATCTCAACGTCTCCACGATGAATGTGAACACAGTTAGAAGCTCGTTTCAGTTTCAGTTTTCAGTCTGAGGAGTCGAACAGGAAGTGCTGGACATGGAGTCAGCTGATTGGTTGAGCCAAATGTTCCTTTAACTCTCGATCGACGTGTTAATTTATTGATGTTCAGTGAGGCTGATCAGCTGTTTGTGTCATTAAAGGTGAACTCAGATCAGTGACGTCTCCTCTTATTCTTCCCCAGCAGCAACAAAGTAACTGAGTAAATGTACTCAGTTACTTTGTTGCTGCTCTCTGTCTGCTGCTTTTTATTCACCAGGTTTAGTGACGTTTTAAAGACTCTATGATCACCTATTGATCATTTCTTCACACATAGAAATACAATAATGTAATATAGACAGGAATGTAACTTCCTCTTTTACACAAGGATTACTTTTGATACTTTATGTTTTAGTATGGATATTTTGGACTTTCTCTGTTCTGTTACCTTGATGGTTGTAAGAATGTAGAAATATCTTTACTTTTTCCTCTCTGCCATTTTTTAAAGGCAAATCTTGTACTTCACTACATTTACTTCAGTGAACTTAAGTTACTAGTTACTTCACAGATTACATTCTGCATCAGAGGTAATGTAGCAAATATTTAAATTCACATATTTAATCAACCAACAGAAAAAGTATCAATAAAACATGTAAATATATGTGATCTACTTTTACTTTGATACTTGAGTCCGTTTACTATCAGATACTTTAAGATACTTTTACTCGATTACTATTCATATGTGTGACCTTCACTTTTCCCAAAGTAACATCTGAACATGATATCTTTACTCTGACTGAAGTGTGACTGTTGAGACTTTCTCTCTGCTCAGTTTGTTTGTGTGACGACACAATGAGGTCATAACCAGTAAATAAAACATGAGTTGTGTTGCTGCAGCATGTGTGTTAATGTTGAGGACCTGAACATAAACACAGGTGATGTGAAGGTGTGTCCGGGAGTCGCTCAGGTGAAATCAGGACTGAGAGGTTTCTATGGACGATGATGTTGAGGACTTCCTGTTTTGTTTTGTTAATAAATTTTAATTTTGGGTGAGAACATCAGATTTATTAACAGACTGAAACTTTCAGATCATTCTTCAGCCTGCAGTGTGTCGGGTTGACCACCGGGGGGCGCTGTCCTCCTGCTGTGAGCCAGTTTGACATCAGCACCTGAAAAAAACATCTCACAAGAATAATACAGTTTGTTTCATGTTTCTGTCTGTTTCTGTGTGGATTGTGAATATGTGTTGTGTTCAGTTCCTCTCAGTCTGACCTGCGTTATAAACTACAGCTGTCAGACTGTCAGACTGTCAGTGGATGAAGCCTTCAGACGACCTGTGAGTGGTTCAGCAGTTCACACCATCACAAGAGACAGTTAGAGGCACATAATGTGAGTGGGAGAGAGTATTGATCAGGATCGATCGGTGTGTGTCAGGTGAAGGTCAGCTGAAGGTCACAGTCTGAAGGTTCAGCTTCTGTCTCTGTTCGTCTGTTGTTCCTCCTCACACACACTTTTGTGCTCAATCTGGTTTTTATTGACACAGATTGTGAAATAATTCGTGCTGCTATAAACTCCTGAACATCCTGTCAGCTGCTGCAAGAGAGAGAGAGAGAAGTGAATAATCATGTTCTGTTGAGGAGACTTGATGAGAAATCCAAAGCTGAGGAGGGAGAAGCAGAAGGAGGCCGAGGGGAGGAGATGAAGAGATGGACGGTGCTGAGGAGAGGTGGAGGATGAAGATGGAGGATGAGGAGGAGCGATGGTGTAACTTTGATCCAACATCAGTTCAGCCAGTTTGGGAAGAGTTGTGTCAAACTCAAAATGTCCCCAGAACAGTTAAAACTGACCACATGTTGTTCTGTAATCATAATATAAAATGATGTTTTTGCAATGAGAGATATTGTTCATTATCTGTAAAGATTCAAATGATATCACCCTAGAAAAGTTATCTCAAAGCACATCATTTAGGAAGAAGGAGCAAATGTGTTTAGGTTTTCTGTTTGTCACAGGCAGACTGATGATGGAGCACTGTTATGGAAAGATTAGGTGTTTTTTACCCTTATTAAATGTGAAAACATGTATAATGTTTAGTTTTTTAACAGAACTGACAGATATTCTTTTAAAACTATTTTCAAAATGAACTTTTAATCTTCCTGTTGTTTAGGGTGTATAAAACATCAGAACACTGTAGAAATGCCCATCAGAGGGTTCAGATAGTGAAACACAGTAAAGAAGCTCCTGAAGAACCTAAAGCCGGCTGGTTCCCGTCAAACTGATCGATTGATGATTGTATTGATGATTATCTCTGGAAACAGCGCCCCCTGGATCTACATGCTGGTGAACGACAGTCTGTGTGTGGTGAGACCAGGACATTACACCCGGACTGAGCCTGCAGGTGGAATCAATAAGTATTGATTAGCTATCAACACAGTCAGACTGTGAGTGGATGTTAAAGTGAAGAAACTCAAGTTCAACCGTCCTGACGTCACAACTTTATTTACATCTAACAGTTAGCAGTTAGCTGCTGGTCCTGCAAACGGGGAGATCTGCGTGTCACAACAGCCTAATCAATAAATATTAAGTACAAAATAAGCAATATATAATAAAGAGGTAAGAAATAGATTCTTACATACATAATATGTACTAGTGCCCCGCCCCTTTCTGTGACATCATCCCCATGAAGTCATCAATCACATTTAATTTAATTAATTTTATGGTAAAAGTACAGAACAGAAATCAGTAACACTTGAGCTGAGGTGTCCAAATTACCTGAATGCACCCGATTACAATATTAAAGTAATGTAACTTGATTACATTCAGTTAGTTTTGGATTAATAACAAATGAAGACCAGAGAAATTAAATATCAATTTTAAAAAAGTAGCTTTTTGTGTATCCTGTTAACAAGTGTTTATCTGTGTTTGTTCTATTAATTTTTATCTTAACCTTTGACAAGAGAAGTTACAGTAAATATGATGCAGTTGAGTTTCTCCTGCAGAGACTCGAACTCAGGATAAAAGTAAATTCTCTGAACACAGAACTCCTGCTCTACCCACTGAGCTAAACAGCTTTGAATGACTGAGGAATTCTCTGGTTGGAATGACGTAAAACCACGTCAAATAAGGTCCAGCCCACAGATTTTCTGACGAATCCAGGTGGTGCACGTCAAAGGGGCGGTCTCGCTCGTTTCCCGCGTGAAAGTTGCGCATTTCCCTCCAAAAAGTTAGATGTGTATAAAAATGGCTGACTGATCGTCCACTCTGTTTGGAGCTGCTCTTCTCTGAGGACACGAACACGGTGAGTAAACTGTTCTGTACGAATCTGCTTTATGTGTCCAGTTACCTGCTCAGTACAGGTGTATTCATGTCTGTATGGGAAGTGTACAGGTAGTTAATACTTATTGATCTCAGGTAATAAGTCCAGGTGATGTTCCTTCATATATTTAGCAGCTCCACATATTAACTACCGTCATGCGCTGTCTGAGCCCAGTGAGTTCTGTGCGGGTTAAAATGGAGCCAGCCTCCCTCTCATTGTGGTGAGATTTGTTTCTACCTCAAATGTTTTCTGAAATAACTCTGAACAGAAACTGAAGACGTCTCATTTAACTGTTAACTGTCGAGGTAAATTCAGCTGGAACATAATCCTTTAATTACAGCCAGTTTAAATCCGTGATGGACGTTGTGTTTTGTTCCATGCACCAAACTCCATTGTGATTTTGGTCGGTTTTATCTCTGCCATGTTAATTACATAAATAATGCACAGTTAACTAACTTTGGTCACTATCTAAATACAAGACGGTAGTTTCGGTAAAGTCGGCATGAAGTTTTTTAAATGTATTTATTATTTAGAACAGCATGAAGCTGTTAACTAACGTTAGGTGTTCAGTGTAAGTGAGTGGTTATGTTATGCTATGTTAGCTAGCTGACTTTAAAGTTGTTGCAGATGCACTGCATGGTTTGGAAAACGTTAGCAGCGGCTCAGCTGCCTTTATTAACGGGTACTGACACTATAACGAGCTTATAAAGACGTCTGAGTCATTTAATCGTCGTGTTTTTACAGACAGGTTTGCATGTTAGCTAACGTGTGTGTCTGTTGGAGAGTGTTAGCATGACGCCATTATCCTGCTGTGTAATGTTAGCTTGTTAATACTAGCATCGTTACAGCTGAATATCTGAGTACAGCACAGTTAGCTAAAAGGCTCCATGTGCTGTGTGTAATAATGTCTCAGTATGTTAGTATGTCAGCATCTAGAAGGTCATTTTGAGCAGCTAAAGTAGTTTAACACACAATATGCAGCCTCATTACAATCTGCACAGAATGTATTCAGTGTGTTTGTCTCAGTTCTGGTTTAATTTGATATTTAAATCACTGCACTGACTCCCTGTAAGTCAAAAGATAGACTTTAAAATCATATTACTTGTCTATAAAGCACTACATGTTCTCAGGATTTAATACATTTGGTTAACTTTTGGTTTACCTTTAAAAAAAACACATTTATTAAGTCAGATTATAGCAGATTTTACAGTGCAGAGTGATGTGAGGACTCCTGAAGTGATGTCATGCACATGGTTACAGACTGCTATACCATTCTTTATTATGAAATTATAATCCTGTAAGAAATCCCCCTTTTTGCCAGATGTGTCTGTAATCTGATTACATTTTCTTTTTTACTGCTATAATCAGAATATATATACACAAACACACACACACACACACATATGCATGTAGTCATCATGTTATATTAAAGTACTGCCTCCTCTCTCCAGGTGAACAGTGGGACTTGTCTTCAGCTTCAGGTGGAACAGCTCTGACATGTATGGTGATCAGACCCGGAGAGGAGAGACACCTGGTCCAACAAGGTCAGTGCAATGTAGGTGCCAAAAATTAAAGGCATAAAGTGTGAGATTGGTCAGTTGCTGTTCATTAATACTCTAAAATCAGTAAATGATTCTAGAGGATAGTCGAGTTTCATTCACAGGTCGTTGAATACCGACAGTTTGGGTTGGCAGAAGCCACTACAGTGTCTCTGTACACTAGGACACGGCTCTTTAAATTTAGTAGTAATTTAAATGTTTTTTGTTTACTGAGAGGAAATATAAACAGTCTGTCTGTTTAGAACGCCTGCATTTATTTGATCTCATTTATATATAATAATATAAATGATATCATATTTTATTTAACATGTATATCTCCACTGTTCAGCCACAACTATTAAAACAAGCTGACAAGTGAAGTGAGCATTGATCATCTTGTTAGCAATCAAATGTTCTGCTGGGAAACTTTAAGTTCTGTCATTTCTGTGGATCCTCTTTGACAAACACCACCCACCCAAACACCTGTTCAGACCAACGACACCCCCTCATGGCAAAGAACCCAAGGTGTCAAGCTGGCCTCCTCATTCTGCCAGATTCCCAATCCAGTTGAGCATCTATTGGATTGCCCAGAACCAACTTCCATCCACGTCGGGGCCCCCCGTGGATCGTTCTTGGCTCTGACTGCATCCAGTGGAAGCTCAGCTGGATTGAGATCTGGGGAATCTGGAGGCCAGGTTGACACCTTGAGCTCTTTCCCACGTTCCTCGGGTCGTTCCTGAGCAGTTTTTGCAGCGTTGCAGACGCGTTGTCCTGCTGGGGGGGCACTGCCATCAAGGAGTGCTGCTGCCATGAGGGGATGTACTCGGTCTGCAGCTGTGTTTGGGTGACTGGTGTTTGTCAAAGAGACATCCACATGAATGCTAGGACTCATGGCTTCACAGCCGAACATGGCATTGGAACACAATGATCCATGTTATTTATTTCACCTGTCACTGGTCTAATGTTGTCGCTCTCAGTGTGTACACATGTTAAATACTTTATGAATTAGATCATAGCTTACTGCGATGTTGAGCGCAGTAAGCTACGACAACCAGAATTTGAATTAGATCAAATAAATGCATATAGGCACTGTAACCAGACTTGTTAATATTTCCTCTCAGTGAAACAAAACCTGTTTAAATGACTTCCTCTTCCTTTGAACCCTGTGGGTTTTGAGCTGGGACTTATACATTTTAAATGGACAGCTTCATTTAACGATCCGATTGTGCTGTGGTGACGTTTTTCGTTTGGAAGCAGTTGTTGTGGTTATGTTCATGGTGGCACTGCAGCAAACTGATAGCTACAAACAGCTTGAGCGGTTGTTAGCTCGTCTGCCTCCTTATGAGTGTACTGAAGGTTGTTTTCAGTTCAGGTTCATCTCCACTTGAGCGCACAAATGTGCATTCAGAGAGTGCTGATAAGCTTGACAACTAATGCATTTAGGCACTGTAACCAGACCTGTTTATATTTCCTCTAAGTGAAAACAAACCTGTTTTAATGACTTCCTCTTCCTTTGAACCCTGTGGGTTTTGAGCTCGGACTTATACATTTAAATGGACAGCTTCATTTATGTAGATTCAACATTAACATAAGCCTCGGCCTATTCGACCAGCAGGCACTAATAAGGATCGTATTCAGTTTCTCACGTGCAACTGTGCGGTAGTGAAGTTTTTGGTTGAGAAGCGGTTCATGTGGTCTCATACATGGTAGAGATGCAGCAGACTGAGCTACAAACACCAGCAGAATTACCGGAAACATGTTAATTTCTGTCAGCCTGAGTAAGGTTTTGCTTGAGCAGTTGTTAGTTTGTCTACGTCCTTTGAGTGTATAAACTATGTTGAGCAGAGCTTGGTGTTAACATTGGCGTTCTTATATGTGGTAGAAGTGCAGTGAATTGAGCTACAACACCATCAGAACTGAGCGGAGAAGTGTTGTTTTGGAGGCCTCGTTGTATAGAGCTGTTTAGGGACAAAAGTTCAGTGACAGTAATCCAGTTGTTAGTGGTCTGCCAGGCAAACCTGGTGTTATCATTGTAAGTTACAGGTTAACTTGACCGGACTTCAGCTATCTTCAATAGCAAATGCCCGAGTGCAGTCCATCGGAGCTGTAAGGGGTGTTTTCTATGAATGGCAGTAGTCAGGCCTTTGATCAGCTGCTGGTATTGGTAGTAGTGTATCCTACGAGCCCTTGTGCCATCCCGCCAACTTACAGGCCTCTGTTGTTACACACCTATGGTATGGTAGAATCGTGCACAAAGTGTACGTGTTTAGTTGGGCCTCGGCCTGGCTAGGGACATGCTCAGGGCCACGGTAAAAGCTCGCCTGACGCCACTAAAGTGGCTCCGGTCTCTGCCCTCATCTGTCCATGCCGATCTCACTCGCGAGTTCAGTGTGTATGGGCGCGATGCATTTGCTTGAAGATAATGTTGAACTCTGTGATAAAACAAAATAAAATATAAAATTTGCAGGAATTAAATTTCTTTGCAACTGTGTGTAACAGCATCCTGCTTGATAACACCATGCAGAGATCATTACAAAGCTGTTACAGGGCCCTCGGCCTCACTGCCCAGCAGACCACTAATAATATCTGATTGTGATGTGGTGACGTTTTTCGTTCAGAAGCAGTTGTTGTGGTCATGTTCATGGTAGAAGTGCAGCGAACTGATAGCTTCAAACAGCTTGAGCGGTTGTTAGTTTGTCTGCGTTCTTCTGAGTGTATTGAAGGTTGTTTTCAGTTCAGGTACATCTCCACTCGAGCGCACAAATGTGCGTTCAGGGAGTGCTTGATAAGCTTTATGAAGCCTTTGAAGTTGTTGTTTTGCTGGAGAAACATCGTGGTATAAAGCTTTTCAGGCTAACAGTGTTAGCTAAACAATTTTGAGTGCAGTAAGCTACAGCAACCAGATCACCACTATAGAGTTCGAGGCACAAAAGTTCAGTAACAGCAATCCAGTTGTTAGTTGTCTGCCAGGCAAACGTGGTTATTAGGCTTGTGTGAACCGACCAACCAGAGCAGACTGAGGCCCCACCTCAAAACCCACAGGATTCAAGGAATGTTTTTACAGCTACTGGATATCAAAAAATCTATGTATCTTGAAATAAAATGTGTATGATAATACAAGTCTTCTCACTTTTAACAACTCGACTCTCTGAGTCCTGTTAATAGCCCACAAAGTGCGTTATTTGACGACCTGAGAATGAGACTAAAAAATCAGCTGACTTTCTACAGAATTGCTTTATAAATATACCGACATCACCCAATTAATCAACTGATTAATAATTGTCCTCCATATGCAGCACACTGTCTCTCAACTTTCTGCTTTTAATGCTGGATAACTTAATCTATAATAATACACCATGTTTGAATATTTCATATTGTTTATATGAATCTGATAATAACTTGTAACTTAAGCTGTTAGACAAAGTGCAGTGAAAGTATGAATAATAAAGTTAAAAACTCAATTTAAGCAAAACATGAAAAGTATTTAACATGTATATCTTCACTGTTTAGCCACAATATTAAAACAACTGACAAGTGAAGTGAGCATTGATCATCTTGTTACAGTCAAATGTTCTGCTGGGAAACTTTGAGTTCTGTCATTTCTGTGGAGCCTCTTTGACAAACACCACCCACCCAAACACCGTTCAGACCAACTACACCCCCTCATGGCAAAGAACCCAAGGTGTCAAACTGGCCTCCTCATTCTCCAGATCCCAATCCAGTTGAGCATCTGCGGGATGCACCAGAACCAACTCCCATCCACGTTGGGGCCCCCGTGGATCGTTCTTGGCTCTGACTGCATCCAGTGGAAGCTCAGTTGGATTGAGATCTGGGGAATCTGGAGGCCTGGTTGACACCTTGAGCTCTTTCCCACGTTCCTCGGGTCGTTCCTGAGCAGTTTTTGCAGCGTTGCAGACGCGTTGTCTTGCTGGGGGAGCACTGCCATCAAGGAGTGCTGCTGCCATGAGGGGGTGTACTCGGTCTGCAGCTGTGTTTGGGTGACTGGTGTTTGTCAAAGAGACATCCACATGAATGCTAGGACTCATGGTTTCACAGCCGAACATGACATTGGAACACAATGATCCATGTTATTTATTTCACCTGTCACTGGTTCTAATGATGCGTCTCTCGGTGTATACACATGTTAAATACTTTATGAATTAGATCAAATAAATGCATTTAGGCACTGTAACCAGACCTGTTTATATTTCCTCTCAGTAAAACAAAACCTGTAAATGTTCAAATTTACTTCCAAATTAAATTAAAACTCCATGTAAATAAATTATGAAATGTGATTTCAGGTTAAATACAACTGAGTTAGGGACTCAAAACTCATCAAAAATAGACCCAGGTCTCTTTGTGGAGGACAAACAACTACCACAAAAACAAAACCTCCAAAGACAAACAAAACCTCCAAAAACAATAAAAACCTGCACAGACACACAAAACCTCTAAAAACAAACACACAAAAACCTCTAAAAACAAACACACAAACCTCTAAAAACAAACACACAAACCCCCTAAAAACAAACTCAAAACCCCTAAAAACAAACAAAAACCTCTAAAAACACACAAAACCCCTGAAAACACACAAAACCTCTAAAAACAAACAAAAACCTCTAAAAACAAACACACAAAACCCCTAAAACACACAAAACCTCTGAAAACACACAAAACCTCTAAAAACAAACAAAAACCTCTAAAAACAAACACACAAAACCCCTGAAAACACACAAAACCTCTGAAAACACACAAAACCTCTGAAAACAAACACACAAACCTCTAAAAACAAACACACAAACCCCCTAAAAACAAACTCAAAACCCCTAAAAACAAACAAAAACCTCTAAAAACACACAAAACCCCTGAAAACACACAAAACCTCTAAAAACAAACAAAAACCTCTAAAAACAAACACACAAAACCCCTAAAACACACAAAACCCCTGAAAACACACAAAACCTCTGAAAACACACAAAACCTCTGAAAACACACAAAATCTCTAAAAACAAACAAAAACCTCTAAAAACAAACTCAAAACCCCTAAAAACAAACAAAAACCTCTAAAAACAAACACACAAAACCCCTGAAAACACACAAAACCTCTGAAAACACACAAAACCTCTAAAAACAAACAAAAACCTCTAAAAACAAACACAAAATACCCCTGAAAACACACAAAACCCCTAAAAACAAACACAAAAACCTCTAAAGACATACAAACAAAAATAAAACAACACCAAACCTCTAAAAACAAACACTTAACCTCCACAAAGAGACATCAAACTACCACTGCTCCTCTTTCTCTTCCTGCAGGTGACGGACGAGCAGCTGGGACGAACAAGACGAGCCGCCACAGGACCTGAAGCAGGAAAACTGAGTATCGTCTTCTGATGAAACTCCTTCAGGTGCTGCAGGTGTTTGTTGACTCTGGTTTCACCTGCTCAGACAGTGAGCACTGTTGTCTTTGCTGGTTATTTACATAATAAAACCTTTTCTTGAATTACACTCTGTTGTGGTTTTTATAGATTTTTAAAGAACGTGCTGAGTCTTTTGATGGAGTCCACTGTCTCCTCTCAGTGGCATTTTCAAAGCTTTAACTATATTTGATGTATACATGTTCTTTCTGTAATGGAGAGCAGCGCTTCCATTACCTTCATTATCTCTTCCTATTCTGGGAATGACTGATTTAGAAACCATGTGTTGTTTAATAATGTCTGAGTAAGTTAGCCTCTCTCCATCTCTTATCACATGAATGAAGCTAACAGCAGCTGTGAGAGTTTATAACGTTTTACCAGCAGCTGATATGAAATATACCTGAAGTGCTGCCTGTGATGTCACCAAGCAGACAGATAAAAGGTCATGTTGAGCAGCTACAGTAGTTTATATGATCATTATGCAGCCTCATTGTTACCTGCACTTTAAAATCATATTACTGGTCTGTAAAGAACTACATGTTGTCAGGACTGAACACATTTGGTTTACTTGTCCGGGGATCAGGAGGGTTATTTAAAATGTTTGTTCTGATACAGTTACTTATTTAAAAATAGTCAGTAATGTAATTGAAGTAAAACCGTCCACTCATCTAATTCATAACTGTTCACTGTGTATTTCAAATAAGTACATTAATTTAATACATCAGCTGCACCAGTAATGGTCAGATTTTTCTCTGAATATTTTTTTTCCCTCTCTCACTTCACCTGTTTGTTTTCAGCTAATTCAGTCTGACCCTAAATATGCTCTCTGAACTTTAAATATTAATGTTCATGTTTTCAATTTGATCACAGCAAAGGAAAAAGTGTGTGTGCGGCTTGTGGTTTTACTCTATGAACAATTTGAACTTACAGAAACAATATGGACTAAGGTACGTTTTAACCGTTTGTTTTTTTGGTATAAATGACACATTCAGAAACCAGAAACAGGT
Source organism: Sparus aurata (assembly GCF_900880675.1). Taxonomy (NCBI): domain Eukaryota; kingdom Metazoa; phylum Chordata; class Actinopteri; order Spariformes; family Sparidae; genus Sparus; species Sparus aurata. The sequence goes on from NC_044205.1 coordinate 27,835,973, forward strand.
CGTTTTTTCGTTTTTGTAATTGTGGGCAAAAAACAGAAATCACCAATATGGCTCAATTTCTTGTTTCTTGTTCGTACTGACAAAACAAATTTACCACTCACTATTTCGTTTCCATTGGTTGATGGGCCTTCAGCACCCCAATGCCTCTGATTGGCTAGTGTGCTCTATCAATTATATTTGTGCTGTGCTCTTCAAAATAAAGGTTTAATTAATTAAAAAACCTACTGATGAAAAGGTTCACGTTGCATCCTTCAGAAAACACACTATAGTACTTTCATTTTCAAAACAGACATAGTGCAGTTTTAGTCTATCAGCTGCACATAAACAGTCAATACAATATGTATTTGATTTATTTATTTAGGCTATCTTTTTCTCTTGCATTTCTTTATAATCCATGCACCAGCAGAACATTTCAAAAAGGAATGAAAGGTTGTTCATTTGATATGACAAACATTTTTGTTGTCATTAAAGGTGATAAAACACATCATGTGCGGCACCACTCAGTGAGAGCATAATGAAGCTATAATGAGGCTAAAGGCCGTCAGTATGGTCTGTGATCATAATGCAGTCTCATCTCGTCTGTCTGTTGCAATTTGTGTTAACATTGCACTGTCTAAAGGCCGAGACGTACGCAAGAACCTTTATTGTGAAGAGCACAGCACAAATATAATTGATAGAGCACACTAGCCAATCAGAGGCATTGGGGTGCCGAAGGCCCACCCACCAATGGAAACGAAATAGTGAGTGGTAAATTTGTTTTGTCAGTACGAACAAAAAAACAAGAAATTGAGCCATATTGGTGATTTCTGTTTTTTGCCCACAGTTAGAAAAACGAAAAAACGACCTGTTTCTGGTTTCTGAATGTGTCATTTATACCAAAAAAACAAACAGGTAAAACATACCTTGGTCGATATGGTCCTCGCACAGATAGTGCTCGGGCCCTAATAATACAAAAAATAAATGAAAGTCTGTCAAGAATTTGATATTTCAATTTGGTCCTTGGATGTAGCAGCAGTACCCAATCACTGACAAACTTACGTTACAGCCGATCAAGTGGAGAGCAGTCAGGGGAAGAGAAAATGACAATTGCAGCGAAAAGTTATCTGTGTGTTAGTTTGACAAACAGGAGTTGAGGTAATTGGTAAGTTCTTGTGTTGTGATCTGATTTCCAGGTTGTTTTTTGCTGTTTCTTTATGATTTGGCACATTTAGATGTGGCTTTGTTTCACAAACAATGTCTACATCTTTTGTTTTCCTCACACAAATACTCAGTAAGACTTTCAGAGAAAGGCAAATCCTCCCAGTCCAAAGAGCTCGGCAAAAAGGTTTTGTAGACTTGTCTGGTGAAAAAACATTTCCTCTTGGAGCTGTTGTGGTCAGGTGGGATGGACTGAACCATTTGTTGGGTGGGGGTCTTTCCAACAGCCTCCTCCATGGACGGGTCTTTGACTTTATCGTCCTCCAGGGCCCACTCTCTGTTTCGGGCAGCTGAAGGACACAAACGAGAACAGGGATGGTTGAGAATAAGCTGCTGGTGTAAACAAACAGTGTTGGAAATGTTGTTTAAATCCGTATGATTATAGCCTGACCAGAACTGGACTTTTGAGGCCAGTACCAATATTGAGATGTGTTTGTTTATATCAGCCATAAGTACATTTTTTAAACATTAACAGTCTTGATACAAATCAGGACTATGAATGGCAATATCAGTCTGTCAGCTAGTCGAGTGTCCTGTTTTTCCACAAATCCGGGGTTGCAACCCGAGGTCCGACCCGTTGAGAACTGTACATGTAATAGAGCTACCGTTCCCTCCATCACCTCACAGTCCCTGTATTAACATTACTACCTGCTTACCGGCTGTACTACACTGTCCCTGTCAGTCAGCATCATCTCTGGCTGCTCCTCTCCTGCCCGCTGCTGCTGTCTTCACCTTCAACCTGCTGCTGCTGGATCATTGCTGTCTCAGAGGACATGGAGGCTACAGCAGCTTCTCCAGCCAACATGTCTGTGATCTTTGCACATTGCAGCATCTACAGTGAGATTCTTCTCTCTTCTCGCAACTTCTCCGCACCCAATTTCTTTCTCTTTGGTTGCTCCATGTTGCCACTCCTCACACTCAACACTTTGAAACTAGCGGAAGTTACAGTAGACAGCACAGAGAGGGGCCGGGCCGCTGTCGTCCTATATCCTGATTGGATCAGTCCACTGTCTATATTGAAGACGGACCAATGGGCCGCTCCCTCTAAATTGTGGTCCGGTCTCTTAAAAAAAAAAAAGAAATCCAACAGCATCGGCCCCTGAGGGCTGTCGGCCCACCGGGAAAATGCCCAGTATGCCAGATTACCAGTCCAGCCCTGGCTGTGGCAAAAAAAAATAAAAAATAATCCACTGGTCAGATTCATACTTCAAAGTGATTAACCGCTAACTGCTGCTATCTGTTGCCGCCATTAGCTAGTTAGCTGGATTCGCCGTGCATCTAGTGGTCCAGTATTGGAGCTCAGAGCACCAGGAGAGTGTTGGTCTTTACACATGATATCAAAACTGCAATTTCTTCACATTTTCTTGACAATTTTAGGCCATTTTTTTTTTAGTTTTCAACTCAAACTTGTACATATTGCACCTTCAAATTCAGTAATTAGGCCACATGTAATTTCTGGACGAGAGAGTTCTTCAGTTTATGTGTCATTTCACTTACTGCCAACCACGAGGAGTTAGTGGCATTGTCTTTAATGTTTATTTCCTTATTAATACAGTTATTTCAGTTTGTATTTCTTTCTGTTTTAGACCACATACCATAAATTGTGGCAAGGCAGATGGATGAGACGATAAAGAATTGCACCTGATGGTTAAACCAATCACTGAAGCATGACGTATTGTTGAACACAACCAAAACCAACCAAAACCTCCAATATGTTTACTGTCTTTAATAAGACTCTGACTACACATGTTACACGACAAAGAAATGTGTCTGATGTGTTTTTTTTCCCACAAAAAGATGTCAACTTTGGTTTGCAGAGAGACATTAAAAACAAATGAAACAGTAACAGAAACAATCAATACTGACAGAGATTAAAGTATGTACAAGTAAATAAAAAAAACAGCAGAAACAACCAAAGAGGGTAGAATGACAAACACTGAAGGGTCAGAATTAATCATAGAGTTCCGCAGTTTAAAGTTTTGTATAAAAACTCAGAATTTAAATATTTACAATACTAATCAGGCGATAATGCACTTTCTTTTCAATAAGTGGTTATATAAGCTGTGCTCAGAGTAAAATAAGAAGAACAATGTTTAAAGCGAGACAGGTGGCAGGGTCCGCCACACATAAACAAAGTAAAACAGCATAAATTGTGTTGTCCTTTTAAGGTCAGTTTGGTTTATTCTGTCATAAAAACAAATAGTTTGTTTATTAAGTTTGTTTAGGCAGGACAGATCAGTCAATGGAAATCTATCTCATCTCATTAACATTTCTTCCTTAAAACTACAGACTGCTCCTTTAATCAGAGACATACATCATGAATATTCTTCATTTAGCCACAGAGATCCCACGCTGACAAAATCAAATCTGTGTCAATAATGAACATACCAGGATAAAGATCTATCTGTTGTCTCCAGATTTGGAAAGGAGGAAGTTCACCTGGATAAGAAGTGCTTAATTTGAATCCATCAGCTGAGGAGATTATTCGATACGACTGGAGAGCAGCCTCTGAAAGGACCAGCAGAGGGCTCCAGACCTCCTCAGGTCTCCTCTCAGGTTCAGCCTATAAACAGACGGGAGATTCCCCCGAAGCACCTGAACTAGTTCATAGCCTCATCAACAGGAAACTCAGTTTAACCAACCAGCTGAACTCTGTTCTCATTAGCTCTCATGTTGTATGTCACTAAACATTTCATAAGGTACAATATTTACATTTGGTACGACCCTCTTAGACTTTGTGTTTCTAGCTGTTTGTTTAGCTTCAGATCAGCCCAAGACGTTCAGAGAGGAAGGGGTCGACCTCACAGAGGAACTCGATCATCTCTGAACTGGCAGCTTCACCTTTCATCCTCACTGTGTCGATAACAAAACGAGCTTTGTCTTCTCTGTTGTGCTTGTCGTCCGCTGACTCCCTCTCAGAATTAATCAGCACCTTTTTCTCAAACAGTTTGTCCAGCAGACTCTTGAGAACAGGTCCTGATATCCCCTCGATGAAGCTGCTCCGTATGTCAAACAGCTTCTCGTGTGAAGGCAGATTCAGAGCGCTCTGTCTACAGGACTTTGTTAGTCCAGCTGATGAAAGACAAACTCGTCTCTCCCAGACACTGTGTCTGTTGGTGTCTCTCAGAAACAGTTTAATATGTTTCAGGATTTTCTCTAAATCCACCTGGAATGATGGGATGTAGTTGTCATAGATGTCACAGTCAAATTCTGCCGTTGTTGGTTCAACTAGAACTGAGTCGTCTTCAGGACAAGTGGACAGTGTGTATTCCTGCCCTGGCAGCAGTTTACAGTGTGAGGATGTCTCTATGTAGAGCTCATCTCCTACTCATTTCTTCCTGGTGCGCTGCACATCTCGGACCGAGACGTTACCTGGTAGCATCAACACATTGAGGAGGGATTCAAGATCTTGATCATCTGCAGGCCTGTAGAACAGCAGAACCAGCGCTCGGACCGGCTCAGGAGGTGAGTCTTCATCCTTGATGTTACCATAACCAGAAAACCCTGAGATGTTGATGATCACATGAGTTTCTGTTATCCTATGAGGGGGGATGAACTCGATGCTCTCATCATTCAGGTGAGCGACTGACAAGAACTGACATCCAGCTGTGGATGGGATCTCACAGTGTGGGAGATGAAGCCGACACACAGACTGCTGCAGACATTTGATGTCAAACAGGGGTCCTGCAGGCTTCTTGTGATGTTGGGCCAGTAGCCTCCTGTCCCAAGAGACAATCCTGTAAACCACGTCCCCTTCTCCCTCCATGTGGAACACCAGGCCCGTCACACTGCACTGGTACAGGCCTGGGCAGGAGCACAGGAACCGGTAGCTTTCATCATCCTCATCAACAGTGATATCAGGTGTAAACTCCTCAAAGCTGCTTTTTAACAGCATGTCAGGTAAGCTCTGTGATGGTCTGAAGGTCTTGTTCTCTGCACAGCTTATTTGACTCAGTGAGGGAACGCTGTGAGAACGAGGCAAACAGCTGGAGCCTCTTTGACTCCAACCAGGATCTGAGGACAGCTGGAGGTGAGGACGGGTCGGCTGGGTGTTTGTGACTGAGGAGCTCACAGCTGTAACAGGTTCCTCCATTTCTTCCAGGGGGTCATAGATATCGCTTGGCCAGCTTTCAGGACACTGATACAACCGCTCAAATGCATCTGGACATAACAGGGCATGTCCAGAGGAATAAGTAGAACTAGCTGTGAATGGGAGTCTATTACCCTCGTCGAAATCGTCAATGTCCTCATAAATCTCTGCTAAAGAAATACAATCTTCAAAATCAGGTTCAGTAAAAGAACTACCTGTGAGTTCGAGCATTTGACTCTCGACTTCTAAATAGTCATCGTCATCCGGGGGACTCCTGATGCTAGTGTTTCCATCATCAGGGGAAGAAGCAGAACTATCTCCACAAATCCTGGACAGGGCCCTCCTGATCCTGCTGGCTGCTCTTCTGAAACATGATGCTCGTCTTCCTCTTCTTCTAGGTTCCACAGTCGACTCCATGTTGCTGCGATCACATTCAGATTCAGGCTGAATGAGCAGGAGAATCAGGAATCTGCTGAGTTTCTTCTATCTCGTTCTGACTCCCTCTTTCAGCTCCAGCTGAACTTTCCTGTCCATCTGTGAGTCTCTTTTGTGTTTCTTCTGCTCCCTGAAATAAAATGATGAACATTCAAGCATTTCTCGCAAATCCTTCACTTCATATATTTAACAAAATAAATATCTGTCCAGATGTTTTACCCCAAAAACCACCATGGATGACCCAGTTTACTAGTATACAGAATGTTTCAAGTCAATTAAAATCTACAAGGTTTATAAAAACTATTAGATCTAAAATTGTGACTTCATAAGAAAATCTGAAATCAACTTGAATAAACCAGGAAGAGTTGATCAAATTACAGTTGTTCCATCACCAGTTTCATGTCAGCTCATTATTCATTCACCTTCTTTAAGACTAAAAGAACACAGATACTGTAAAATCCAAATATCACATAAATTCTACTAAGTTGAACTTGAATAAATTCTGCACAGATGATCCTGATGTCACTGCATCAGATGCTGCTGAGAAAACAACTGCAGCTTACAACTACAGTCTGAAACTTCCTCAGAGAGGTTTAATAAATACAGCAGATCACATCACACCATTATCACTGACACACACATTCAACAGTATTATAACAATTAATGAATCATAAACTTTAACTGTTCTTTCTTGCCAGCCTGACTTTTCTCTGTGTGATGTGAATAAACTGAACCTTCCAGACAAATTACTACAAACACAAACACATATCTGATTGTAGATTTTAGTTGTTAATTAAGTTAAAACATCAGTTTTGTGTCTGACTCACCGGCGAGCTGCACTCGATCAGATCAGTCTGAAGAATACATCGTGCCAGAGACGGCTGGTGGTTGGTTCTCAAACTTCTGCAATTTTATTACAAATTACTTCTGTAATTTCTTCCTGTTCTGATTTCAGAACGTTCACACCAACAAGTTAATAATCGGAACTTTTAACACCTCTCATAGACTTTTCTGTAATGATTCATTTCAGTTTGACACATTGGCTAAATCCTGGAAAACAGAACTACAGAACTAGAAGCAGAACTACTTGTACTAATAAGGATGTGGTGTTGTCTTTTTATCTTGTGAACGAAATATTCAGATCTTGTGATCTGTCCGCTTTTTTTAATCCTCGGGACACCTTTTTACACTTTTCTGTCCTTAGAGAGGCTATTTTCCCTTTTTTGTAACTCATTCAGTGTTTGTATTTTTTGTTTTAACAATCTTACAATCATCATATGTATAAAACTTAATTACTGTGAATGCTAAAGGCATTCACAGTAATTAAGTTTTTAAGCTTTTTTGGCTGTCTTTCTTCATCCTTTTTAACCTTTTTAAACTTGTTCGGCACTCTTACTCTACAGCTATTCACCTTTTCATCCTTTTTTCACCTTTTGAAATTCTTTCACCCTTTAACTTTTTTTACATCTACTAAGAAGGCTCGACACAACATGAAACTTTGAGAACATTGTTTGTGTACAAACAGAGTTTACTAAAAAGAAGGTTTTTGAACACCTCACGTTAGCAGTAGCTTGTTCTGCTGGACTAGACTGGACACTGCAGTCTTTGTAGGTCCTTTGATGGTGTCCGTCTTCAAGCAGGTAGGAACAGTCTCATGTGGGAATGAGACGTTTAAAATATCGACTAGCTGATTCATTATTACCTTAGACAACATTTCTCTCATTTGAAAAGCACTATACAAGATAAATGTGTTACAATTATTATATCTGCTGAGGCGGTGTCGACTTCACAGCTGAGGGTCCGTCCACATGGAAACACTTTTGTGTGTAACTCACATGTTTTGCATCGTTTTGTCTGATCTTCCACATGGATCCTGTAAACGCACTTTTTTGAAACCTGGTCTCAGGTGGAAAAATGTTAAAACGCTGCCGTTGTGCTCTCGTTTGGACAGCGAATCTGCATACTTTGCGTATCGATGTAACCATCGCCCCAACCCTCGACCTCTGAACCCCACAATTTCTCATAACAACAACAACAACAACAACAATGGTGGACTACATGCTTGTGTTCGTGCTGCAGAAGATATTGAGCCTATTCGGGTCACAAGGGCAAAATATTCTGATCCTGAACTGTAGCCTGTCATGATCTGGTTTGAATTTCTTTATTTTGATAAATAAAACAAGCACAAAATAAAAGCAGTTTTAAAGTAACAATGGCATAAAGTGAAATATAAACACAATATAAATAAGTGGTGGACAAAAAATATAATATCAAAGAAATCGGTGAGAACGCAATCTGTAATGGAGGCAGGTTCAATTGTTACTGGAGAGATGCATTAATGAATCATCAGGTAATGATTAGTTCATAAATATCTGTGAATCTACATTCTGAAAACTTTCATCGGGAGTTCATCTTGATTCATCATAAATACGACTCAAATACAGGTCATTTTCTTTAGCAATAGTGATGTTGACGCCTTGAAAATAATTGTGTGGACCTTCCTGGGCTCTCTGGACGGGCTCCATCCCCAGAACAAACACGTCTCTCTCTATCAAAACACGCTTCCCAGAATTGACAGAGTTGACACGAGGGTGTAAGCTGGTCTGAGATCTGCGCAGCTAAGTCACGAGAATGTTCGTGAAAGCGAAAGTAAGAACTGGGGTCAGTGTGAAGGCCCTCCTCCTCCTCCTACTCCTCCTCCACCAGACCTGTCAGTCACCGACACACATGATTAACACTGATGGAGGAATCTGTGCGTAAAAGTCCGCCTGTGTCCACGGAACAGGTCCGACCCACCTGACCGCTGAAGAAAACACACAGAACTCAGAGGGACTCCTGAAGACAGTGAGAGATAACACCGCGTGGCATCTGTTACAGGTAAGTGTGAAACACGGAGACCCGGAACGAACTGCTGTCTGTACTAGAGCAGCTGATGTAACAGTGAAGGGAAGTTCTGTCCAGCACGAAGAACTGAAGGGAAAATAGCCTTCAGTTGGTTCATCAAAAAATGTCCTCCCTCCAGTTTACAGCTCGATAACATTTACTAGTAAAGATGAAGGCAGCCAAACATCCCATCATGTTATGGAACAGTTACAAACAAGTTAAAATCAAAAAGCATTTCACCTCTCTGGGTGTTGGCCTCAGTGAAGTGGATCTTTTTCCTGGTTTCCATCTTGGAGGACTGTTAATCTGTTCAAAGCATAATTCGGCCTCCACCAAGAAATGTTAACCAGGAAATGACATTAAATGGATTTGTCAGAATGTTTTTCCTGCAGTAATTTTCTACTCTGATCTTAAAGGAGACACTCATTACATCGCCTTGAATCTCTTAATGCCATAATCTCTTAATTACAAAATGTTTGTCGCCACCAGTGGCAGATTTAGCAGTTTGGGGGCCCAAGGCGAAGTTAGCCAGGGGGCCTCCCACATCCGTTCTTTTAACACAAAAACAGTAGGAATGGCCACCTCAAAGGCACCTGTCAGTACTTGCTCGAAATAAAGATCGAGTGGAATGCAAAAAATAAGTTTCAGATATAACACCAGTGTGTGTCAAAATGCCAAATATTTATTTTTCTAAAAATCTCAACAGACGTGTGTGTGTGTGTGTATGTTTGTGTGTGTGTGTGTGTGTGTGTGTATGTTTGTGTGTGTGTGTGTGTGTATGTGTGTGTGTGTATGAGTGAGTGAGATTGGAATTATAAAATTAACAATTACAATACAGCAATCGCATTTGCAAAACAATGTATGCAAACAGTCATACAACGTAGTATACAAAGTGTGTATGAGAGGAAGGGTTGAGATGGGGATAAAGGGAGGGTTCGCAAAGATTAATCATGTTTTTGTGTGTCTGTGTGAGAGTGTGTGTGTGTGAGAGAGAGAGAGCTTAGTTGGACGAATGAATAGTGAGTGTATTAGGACTAACAGAGTGATTGTATGGGGTGAGGTTATGATAATGGAAAGGTAATTATTAATGGACGTTGTGAAAAGGAATTCATGCCAGAGAGCGTGAGAGGGAGAGAGTGGAAGTTTGACACATATCCACAATACATATTCTACTCATTCTCTTGTTTGAGTCCATCCATGTGCATTGTTGTCCATGTTTTTCATTGCACACATGTCTAAGAAAGAAAGTCCTGCTTGTTGCTGTAACTTCTCACCAGTTTTCATACATCAGTGATGTGTAGATGTCTGGAACTGCACCTTTAAATAAACAACAAACAAATTAAATACACAATAACATATTAAGAGTTTAACAAACGCACCTTTTTACTTAACATTTTTTCATATGCAATATGATATATAGTATGTACAAAAGTTCATACTGTATATCATCTTGTTTATGAATATAAGAATACTTTTTTCCCACTAAAAGAGTCCTGCTCTTTTTTGTCACTATATTCATCTTCTTATGACCAGGTGGCACAGTTGAGATCATATAGTCATCAAACAAATCTAACCCTTCGTGCTTTGGCCTCAGCAAACTTGTCTATCACTGACTCATATCAAGTGTTTTTTGGACTTCATGTTCTATAGCAATGGTCGAGGGTGGACAGTCTGTCCTGAGACATTGTGGAATGCATATATGTTTTCAGCCACCCGACACTCCCATCGTGTTGTGGACAAGGCCTTGACTGAGAAATCTTTTACGTGTTTTTGAAGAATTGTCCTGCGATAAACAGAGCCACTAAACAAATGTTAAAGTCTTTGCAATGTCCCAAAGTACCCTAGGGAAATTGTAAACGACTTGGCAGCATTCCCAACCACCGGGTTTAAGGGTTGACTGCCGCATGGAACACACAGTGCTTTATGAGTTCAAGGACTCTCGCCTGGATTACCTGCCTTTTCCCTTGCTTATTGCTACCCTTATCATAGGATTGGCCACGGCAGTCAGAGAGATCCAAGCCGAGTGTTTCCAGGTGTCCTAGAAGCAGTGTCGTGTCGCTTAAAGTGAGCCTGAATATTTTTCCAATTATTAGAGCCATTGGAGCTCAGCCATATATCTCCATCCCCCCAAAAAACTACAACCAAAGCATATAACAAAATCCTTTGATTTACTGTATGTCACGAGGGGTTTAAAGGGAAAACTAAAAGGTGGACCCAAATGCAGCTCAGGCAGGAGGCAGGATCAGGGGGAAAAAAAGGTGAGCTTTAGGGGCCGTCCACACGGGCGAAAACGATCTTTTTTTTCTCCGTCTTGCTGGTCATCGTTTTAAGAATATTTGCGTCCACATGGATCCACTGAAAACGACCGAAAACGCTGTAGTTCATATTCCAGCCTCTAGGTGGCGCTTGACATTCACCAAAAATGGAGAAGAAGACACAGAGCATGCGCATTAAGCTTGCGCGCTGTAAACAAACAGACAGTAGACGGAGAAACCGAACACAACAAGAAGAAGATGAAAATGGCGAGTGCAAGGAAACCAGAATCGCTTGTGTGGACCGATAATGAGGTCGAACTGTTGCTGCGACTCACACTCAACTACAAGGAGAGTAAGTTGCAAGAAAGGCTAAATCTCTTCTTCGGCACGAACACGAGCATGTAGGCCGCCATTGTTGTTGTTGTTGTTATGGGACGTCGCGGGGTGGGGCGATGGCGTCATCGTTTTGGAAAGTATGCGGATTTGCCGTCCACATGAAAACGGGAGGGCTGCCTTTTCGGATTTGTCCACCCTGAGACCCGTGTTCAAAAAAGTGCGTTTTCAGGATCCATATGGACGGTCGGCTAAAACGATGCAATACGTGTGCGTTTTCGGAAAAAAAAAACGTTGTCGTCTGGACGGGGGCCTAAATGATCAAAAGCTGAATTCAAAACAATCAAAAGGAGCTAGTTCCATAAACTAGTAGTAACAGTTGGAAGGCAAAGTAACAAATCAAACAGTAGAACAAACTTCAAATAAAAAGACAAAGTACAAATCCAAAATATAAAACAGACTAAAAAACTGGGGAATGGAGATGAAACACAAGGAAATCTGAGAAAGGAACTTGGAGGAGACAACAAGCACAATAACATTGGACAGAAACAAACGGAAACAATGTACTGACCAAGAGAAGAGGGACAGCAGAAACTAAATTTCCAGGAGCCGGCGGCCTGGAAGCTCACGGAAGATCACAGGGAAGTGGTGGCCTGGAGGCTCCGAGGGGGCTGGCAGAGAGATGCCGGCATCTGTCAGCGGCAGCACTTCACTTCCTGGCGGCTGTCTTTCATCTTTTCGCGGTCATGATGTCACATGGAATAGTCCATTACAGTACGAAAAGGGAAGGGAAGGCAGATAATACGATTTGGGCATTCTGATGGTTTTTTTGTTGTTACTGTCTGTTCAGAAGTACACAATTATAATTCACAAAGGCAATGGTGGGGGGCTACTGGCCGGAGGCAATTGCCTAACTTTGCCTACCTTTGCCTTAATGGTAAGACTGCGCCTGGTCACCACCACTTTCCAGTACAAGACGTTCAGTACATGTGCAATAATGTTAGTGGCAACATGAACGTGCAACCGAGTCAGAAAGGATGACTGCTAATTTAACTTCCATTTGACGGAAATTCAGGATTCTGACTTTTCCCCAAAAGTCGTACCCTGTAATCTGAATACCAGAAACTACAGAGACACAGAGCTTCAACCAGCTGGGTTTGATTAGTAAAAGTAATGTGTATGAATCTTTGCTTAAACGCTGCAAATCACAACTGTTCAATCAACCAGTTTAAGACACTGAATGGTTTCACACTTCAGTCCATTATTATTATAAGAAAGTAAAATCACTGCTGACTAGCATCTGTATTTAAATATTATGGTGTTTGTGTAGATAAAGAAAACAATAATGTCTTAAATCAAATGTCTTTCCATGTCAAACATTCTTCTTTGTCATCTTTATAGAGACATTGGAGATAAGATGGCTTCAGTTTGTGACGGTAAGACTCAGACAGGTGTTGTTATTGTGTGTTTATTACAATATGCAAATTTAACACATTCTTTGTACATCAAGCTTATAAAACTCTGCCAGACAGCTTATAAAACACAAACACTGTTATGAATTGTTTTTGCAGGTTCTGATTTGAGAATTGTGATTATTGGAAGGACTGGTAGGGGCAAGAGTGCTACTGGAAACACCATTCTGGGAGTGGAACATTTCACATCCAGATGGGGCCCTTCATCAGTGACAAAGTGCTGTGAAAAAGCTGTGACACACTGGGGTAACAGACGAATTAGTGTGGTTGACACACCAGCAGTCTGGGACACCGCTCGCTCTGACGAAATCATCAAAAGAGAAAGTCTCAAATTGTCATGTCCTGGTCCTCATGTGTTCCTGCTGGTCTTTGATATGGGTCCATTCACCAAAGACGAAACAGACTCGGTGGAACACCTGCAAGAGCTGTTTGGTCCAGAAGTTTTCCAGTACGTGATGGTGCTGTTTACCGATGGTGATTATCTTGAAGAAGGAGCCATGACCATACAAGATCATTTATATGAATATCAGGATCTTCAACAAATCGTTCGCAAATGTGGAAACAGGTACCACGTCTTTAACAACAAGCACTTTCACAGACGTCAAGTAGTGAAGCTGATCAAGAAGATCGACATCATGGTTGCAGGAAACGGGGGGACGTACTACACAGACAACAAGACGGTCGCTATGAGAAGACTCCAGGACGTCGCGTCCGCCATGAATAATTTACAAAGAGCTGTAAGCAATGTCAGCTGCATCACATCATACCAGGTGATTTTCAATGTTGGTTTGGTTCCGACAGACACCAACAGCTCTCACATCGTTTGGGGAAGAAACAGAGCTGTTTGTCTTCCGTCCACTGGACTACAGAGACTCTGTCTGCAGGGCAGCTCAGCCCAGATTCTGTCTGACATACGGAGCAGCTTCATCGAGGGGATATCAGGACCTGTTCTCAAGAGTCTGCTGGACAAACTGTTTGAGAAAAAGGTGCTGACTGATTCTGAGAGGGAGACAGCGGACGAGATGCAAAACCGAGGAGACAAAGCTCGATTTGTTCTCGACACAGTGAGGAGGAAAGGTGAAGCTGCCAGTTCAGAGATGATTGAGTTCCTCCGGGAGGTCGACCCCTTCCTCTGTAAACATATTGGACTGATCTGAACAGAACCTCCCTGCAGCAGCCACCGCTCTGATTCTCTCCAAAGTCCTGTTAAAATGAATCAAACTTAGACACCATTGGATTTCCACAGATTTTGGATGGATGAGGTTCGGCCCAGAACAGACCACGTTAACTTTTGCTCTGGATCCAGGAAGTTCTCCTCACTGTCTATAAGTTAATTTCTCAGGGAATAATTCAAGGATCCATATTTAGGTGTCTGTGATTGACATTTGAGGCCTTTATCAGACACTTTTGTCCAAAGTGACTTACAGGAATTCATACATTCATGGTGGTGGCTGCTGTGCGAGGTGCCGAACAGAACATCAAGAGCACTTTGGGATTCAGTATCTTGCCCAAGGACACTTCGTCATGCAGACCAGGGGAATCGAACCAGCAACCCTCCGACAACAAGACGCAGACTCTACCTGAGCCACAGCCGGCCTTTGATTGTGGCCAAAGGTGCATCTATTAAAATGGGGTGAATAATAAGCCAATCATTCATTTTACATGATGTGTTTTTAATAAACTGATATAACTTCATAGAAACCAGTTTCACTCCGACATTATAGAGGGTTTTTTTGTAATTTTTTTGTTTTACATATTTTTTGTATATTGATGATATGTGATGTGATATATGATTCCATTTACAAAAGCAATAGAAGGGGAAACATCCAAAGGAACGAATACTTTCTATCAATCACTTCAAAATGCATCACCAATCAGATGTTCCAGTTGTGATAATTGCTTCTTTATTCACATTACAGTGAAAGAATGTGTAATGTTAAGCTGTGATTTAAATTGATGTATTGAGATAATAAGCTTAATGAAGTAAATGTTAAATCAGTAGAGAAGCTGTGCCAAGCTTAGGCCAAGAGGAAATGTTGCATAACTGATCAGCTGAAAAGAGGAAGTGACACACATCAGTCTCAGTCAGATAAGTAGATAAGTCAATAAGTAGGGAGAAGTATAAGGACATTTTTGATAACGACTGATAGTAATTGAAACAAGTATTGAGCTGTTTGTTTTGCCCTTGCTAACGTCTATGCAATAAAACCTATATAATATAGTTAAAGTTGTGGACATTTATTTTATGTCTCTTTGATGGAAGTAAAAGTCAGGTGTTAAGTGTGCATAATATGTTAAAGGTTCTAAAAGGTTACTCTAGCCTACCAAATTAAAACAGTCTCTTAGGGTTTACCAGACGCCCTTAAAATCCAACTGAGCACCAGACCAAGTGCACTGATCATTTACAGGAGAGCTGCCATTAACGGGCGTGGCTGGTGGCTGTATCTGACTCAAGGGCTTCATGTCAGGTGCCAAACCAGAGGAAGCAGGTAGACGTTTAGATTCAGGCAGTTAGAAGCTCGGCGAGTCTCCTCACTATCAGCTTAAGAAATCCCTATTTGAATTCTCAGTTTTTAAGTAACCTTTTGTAGGTTGAGGGAACTGACCCTTTTTAAGAGTTGGTCCAGTGCCTCCTGGACAGGGTAAACTCGGGATCTAACAGACCCCAAACACATTTTCACAGAACTCTTACCTTCCTCCCAGAACTCTGAGACCCAAGCCAGAACTATGACCTCAAACACAGATCTCTGACCCCTCCTCCCTGAACTCAGATAAACCCAGATCTCCCATTTCAATCCCAGATATCCAACCCGTTTTCCTAGAGGTCTGAACTTCCTCCCAGAACCCTGACCCTTTTTCCAGAACTCCAGCTTCTTTCCCAGAATTCTGACCCCAATCCCAGGACCAACTTCAAAGTCAGAACTCTGAGAAAAAAAACAAAAAACAAAATAGAGTTGTAGATGTGGACAGTTTTAAATGTTGAATCTATTTAATATTTTTTAACTAATGAATCTTTCTGACCTTTTTAACCAGATATCTTGAACACAGTCTGTTTCACTGTTTTTATGATGTTTATCACCTGATTCTTTGATCCCTGAGTCTTTGTATGTTTGATTTCAGCACTTCTGTCTCTTTATTTCCTAAATCCTGTGTTTGTTGCTTTCTGTAAAGTCCCCAACAAGAACCAGGCGTCATTAAATCTGAACTTCAGCTAAAAACCAATGGGACTCCTCAGGTACAGCAGGTAGAGCGTCTGTAGTAGTCTGTAGCGTCTAGTTGATGTTATACCTTCATCAGCCAGCAGGGGGAGTCACCCGCTGGTTAATAATGTGAGAGCTGTTTGGACCGAGTCAGAACTTTACTGTCATGAAACAAGATGAGAGGCTTCTGTTTAAAAGACTGCTTTCTGATTCTGTGTCATGTATTATTAATAATCATGTCCTGCCCACGATATGATTATAATATCTTATTGCATCAGAGTCACATTAATGATTGGAAGTCATGTTACTGTTATCCCTTCATTCCCAAGGACTTAGGGTCAGTTGAGAATTGTTCACATCTTCCAATTGGAGAAGGAGTTAACCTTCAATCAAGGGAGGAGTGTGAATCGGAGTAACCTGAATCACATTGGCTGAACGACAGTGGTGGGGAGAGACATCCTGACTTAAGTTTTAACAACTCCTCCTTGTGTGAACAAAGATCTAACTCTGCTGAGTGCAGGTCATATAAATAGCGCATGGCTTTCTTATTAGCCATCTGAACTTCATTGAGGAGACTAGAATTATGCACTCTAAGGAGTTCTAACTCCTGTTCTAGGGTTGTTTTGCTCTGAACAGCAAGGCTGGTTTGCCTGTGGAAGATCAGAAGCAAACATCTTAACAACTGGCCTGTGGATGCTGTCTGTGCATCACAACTGTCATTAAGTAGGGACTCTATCTCTTCATTGCACTCAATGAGATTTAACCTGCTAATGACTTCAGGGCAGCCAGGTTTTACACTCTGTGCCAGGGAAGAAATAAATCGCTCTACAGAGGGGCTCTCCATTGTTAAGCAAGTTGTCTAAACAACGATCAGTTTGGTTGGCTATTGTGTTGCTTTGGCAAACACTCTGTAGTGTAGCTTGGGGGAAGTACACTAGCCTAACCAAATTGTGTGCTGGCCTACACCATAGGGGGCAGCTTAGTACAAAGTAGTACACAAATTACAAAAGTCTGTCCCACAGGGCCGGTGGCACGCTGTGATTAACACAAGGAACGCTTAAATTGTCCTCAACAGCTTGACTACAATGCATTGAATAGACGCTATTCAAATGCTGAACTGAAATTCTCTGAATTTCTACAGAGCACTTTCAACTTGAATCGATAATGGCATTAGCGAATGGCTCAAAGTGCCAGTTAATAACCTCAAAGATTTGGTTAATCGAATAGGTTATAATTTGATTGATAAATCAGTTCTCATCACACCGCAATTGTTTGTAAGTACAAATCTACGTTTACTCCTGTAGTAGACTAGTGGAGTTAAATGTGAAGACTTTAGGCTAAATGGTTGAAGATGTGAATCTTAAATTTTAGCACTGTTCAAATTATGCTGAAATGAATATCGCACATTATGAACAATTGCCAACAGTACACTTCCTCGCACGGGGCACCATTTATGTTGGGCCTCGCATTACACAAGGCAAGGTTAAAGGTCCCATACTATGGTCATTTCTGCTTCTTGATATGGCTCCTTGAAGTCTAAATGGAATGTTAGTAACATTCTTTGGTCGAAAAAAGCTGAAGGATTGAGCACAGCAGGGTTCTTGAAACACCAGTTTCACAGCCCTGCTCCAGGTGGCCTATTTCAGTGCCTTTCCCTTTAAATGCTAATGAGCTACTGCGCGCCGCCCACGGTGCCGCCCACCTCTTCCTGCCTGCGGAAGACGAGGACGGCATCATGTGACCATGGCAACGGTGGAGTTTCTGGAAGTAATGGCCGCCGGACAACAAGACTGCGGTCCAACCCAAAACAACAAGAAGCTCCAGAAGAAAGTAAGCAGCCAAGTAAGAACATTGATGTTTCTCAGTGGTTAGTAGTTAAGTTTGTTACCGCGACATTACTTTTATGTTACTGCAGACTAACGAAAGTTTTACGAGCTTACTGGCCGTCTGCCCCGCGTTGTTTCAAATAACAGCCCTCTTCTCCTGCCCTTAGTGTTTATATCATATAGCTTAGCCAAACCTCGGCTGGTGTTTACTGCTGTTCAGTTGCAGTAACGTAGATGCAATTTATCAACAGCCATTACAAGACAAAAGCGTAACCTCATATTGTTATTTACCTTTATGTAGCCAGGTAAGTTGATTGAGAACCTCTTATTTGTAGTGACGACCTGAAATAAGCAACTGCCAGCAATTTTCAACTGTAATTTTCAATAAGCCACAGTTGCCCCCATCACCTCTCTACCAGCAGTAATATTTTTTTTTTTACAAGTTAGAACGGTTTATAAACTTTAGATATATTACCAAAGAAACAACGTGACGTGATTAGCGATTATAGTTTCCAATGAATAATAAAAATTCTGCATAAAAGCAGGTGTTCCTGTGGCAATTGTGTAAAAATGCCTATGAACCTGAGAATATCTGCTGTATGGAAATACCACAATGAAGTGTCAACACTAGGTAAACAAGGTTGTCATTTTGCAGTCTCTTTTCTCTAATCTATTGTCACTCACTTACCTTTCATAATTTCCAGGTTACACGAAGACTACAGCGGCCTGTAAACTGTCTGCCTGAATGTATCTGCACTGCAGAATGCACTAAACATTTATCAGACAGACTTTGGACCTTTGCATCCGAGGGGAAAAGTGCAGTCAGCTTTTAGTCCCATAAATACTATTCATTTATCGCAAAAGTGTTATGATAAAAAGTACATAACTGATTCCTCTGTCTTACATTGATTATAGTTTATCTTTTACCTATTACCATGAAAATGACATATCAAACAATGAAAACACAGAACAGTCAGGAAAGATGTTTTATTGTAAGAAACATTTGTAAACATGTGTTGACATGAATGAAATAACAATAACAAGAAGAAAATAAATATCTGAAAGTGAAAGTTTGACTTTATATATTAACTCCAATATCAATATGATAATAATAACAAAGAAAGTATCTAGTTGCCATGGGTGTAAACATTCAGTGCTGATTTTATATTGAATTGTGTTCAGCCAATATAGCCTACAGAAGCTTTGTAAGCTGGTGCTGGGGCTCTCTGGGGTTGAGAGTGAGAGTTGTGCTGCCTGTCTGCGTGGTCCGAGAGGTCTTCAGGGATTATGAGTTTCAGCACCTCGTTCACATATGGGGCAGGGTCCTGGAAAACCTTCTCGAAGATCAGGTCCAACAGTGCATCATCTCAGTCTGCAGTACAATAAACAAAAATTTATGTTTACAGGAAAATTGCA
The DNA here is from genome assembly GCF_900880675.1 of Sparus aurata. Lineage (NCBI taxonomy): Eukaryota > Metazoa > Chordata > Actinopteri > Spariformes > Sparidae > Sparus > Sparus aurata. The sequence goes on from NC_044205.1 coordinate 27,855,080, forward strand.
GTAGAACCAAAAAGCCTTGTGCTGCAGTGTTGTAAAGTTTCTCTTATTTCTTCTAATTACCTCTTATTTATACATTCTTATTATTTATTTTGAAAACCATCTTAAAATAATTCAGATTTTAAGTGTTTGTGTTTGTGTTCAACCTTTTGTGTGATGCCTGTGTGTCCATGTCTATTTTAATTTGTGAGGTTGAAATAAAAGATTGTAAAACTTACGGAATGTCGCCTCTGTCTTCACGGGTTTGGCTCTGCACTCTTCCTTCCTGGACTTTGGCAAGCTCAGTTTGAAAAGAGGATCTCCTGATGATGTGGTGGCTTGTTCTCTATCAGCCTTCTCACTGTAATGCAGTGCAGCCAGGTAGAGTCTTGAACAGTTAAAACACAACCAAACATGAAAACAACTGCAAGAAATGGGCAAATGTTCTCAACAGTAATCACAGTTTAATTATCCTGCACAGAATTCCCAGATATGGATAGGATAACACATGACAGCACTGTTACAGTATAATTCAAGCACTAAAGGCTGCAACACCTTACGTTACTCTAACCTGACCTCTTTATTTCAGTAACGAGTAATCTAACGCGTTAACATTTCCAAACCAGTGATCAGATTAAAGTTATTTATTCAAGTCACTGTGCATTTACTGCATTACAATTATTTTGGTCATTTTCCTTCATAAAAATATATATTCTTGCTTTCTTCTTGCATCTCGGGGAGTGATGTCACGTAAGTCTCAAGTCACGTTTAGCCATGAGGATAACTCACGTGTAACACCACGCAGCAACACAAAAATGGAGGGAGGAGAGAGATGCGCGTTGTCTAGCTGGAAATATGGTCATTATTTTGAGTTATTAAAAACAAAAAATCACGAATGCTCAGCCAAGGACCCGGCCCGGCCGAGGATAGGCGGGCTCGAGGTCGGCCAGAGAATCTAAACTCTATGTAGCAGTCAACGGTACACTGCTTTTGCCCTGGCCTATGCCAACATTTTCCAGATTAGCAAACGTTTTCAAATGCATTATTTCACAAAATCCTGACAATTTAGACCCGGCGGAGGGTGGGTGTATGTACCGCATTGGATCACCTCGGGGCACCACCCTTTAAGAAGGGAAAAGATGGCAATTTTACTAGATCAGTCTCAGAAAAATGTACTGAAGTGTTTATAACTCTGGTTAATAATTAACTTAATGTCTTAATGACATGACATTAAACATACATAATATAACATCAGAAACATGTGCTTATTTGTCAGAGCAATGTTTTAAACAGAAGCCTCTCATCTTGTTTATGACAGTAAAGTTCTGACTCAGTCCAAACAGTTCTCACATTATTAACCAGCAGGTGACTCCCCCTGCTGGCTGATGAAGGTATAACATCAACTAAAGACAGCTGTTATTTTGAGACACAGTAAGATGAGATCATTTATTGTACAACAGAATAAGAGGAGGGACATTAAGTTCCTTTAAGATGAATTTAAAGACTCACACCAGGCTGAAATGTGTTGTTTCTCTTCACCCACATGAGGTCATGATCTCACCTGGAATCAATGTGACTCAGCTGCAGAGTCACAGTGTTACTGACACTACTGACAATAAGTGACATCTAAATAAAAGGGCTACCTGAATACAGACGCTCTACCTGCTGTACCTGAGGAGTCCCATTAGTTTTTAGCTGGAGTTCAGATTTAATGACACCTGGTTCTTGTTGGGGACTTTACAGAAAGCAACATGACAGCAACAAACACAGAATGTAAGAAAATAAACAGACAGAAGTGCTGAAATCAAACATACGAAGTGTCAGTGATCAAAGAATCAGGTGATAAACATCATAACATAAAAACAGTAAAACAGACTGTGTTCAAGATATCTGGTTAAAAATGTCATAAAGATTAATTAGTTAAAAAATATTAAATTGATTCAACATTTAAAAACTGTCCATATCTACAATTCTGGCTTTTGTTCTTAGAGTTCTGACTTTGAACTCAGGGTCCTGGGATTGGGGTCTGAGTTCTGGGAGGAAGATCAGAGTTCCAAGAAAAAAGTTTGGGTTTCTTGGTTTGATGTCAGAATTCTGGTAAAGAAGTTCTGGAAAAAGTGCAGAGTTCTGGGAGAAAGTTCAGACTTCTAGGAAAAGGATTTGGATTTCTGGGATTGAAGTGGGAGCTCAGAGTTTAAGTATGGAGTTTAGTGAGAGGGGGTCAGAGGTCGAAAGAAGAAGAAGGGGTTCTGGGAAAAGGGTAAGAATGTTGGGATTGTATTCAGAGTTCTGGTTTTGAGCTTGGAGTTCTGACTTTTCCTCCAAATCCTAATTAGAACTCAGGGTTCTGGGATTAGGGTCTTAATTCTGGGAAGGAGGTCAGAGTTTTTGGATAGAAGTTCTGGAAGAATTGTTTTCCTTTTTTTGTCTTTTTCACTTTGATGATCAGTTTCTAACCAGCAGGTCAACATGTTCTGATGGTATCACCTGTTCATTCAGGTGACTATCAGGCCAAGATGTTTACAGAGGAAGGGGTCGACCTCACGGAGGACCTCAATCATCTCTGAACTGGCACCTTTATCTCTCACTGTGTCGAAAACAAAACGAGCTTGCTCTCTTTTGTTTTGCATCTTGTCCGCTGCCTCCCTCTCCGAATCAATCAGCACCTCTTTCTCAAGCAGTTTGTCCACCAGACGTTTGAGGCCAGGTCCTGATATCCCCTCGATGAAGCTGCTCCGTATGTCCTTCAGAATCTGGTCTGAGCTGCGCTGCACACACTGTTTCTTTAGTCCAGCAGACGGAAGAAAAACCTCTCTTTCCCAAACAATTTGAGAGCTCTTGGTGTCTCTCAGAAGCAGCTTCATGATTGAAATTACAGTTTTTAATGTCACCTGGAATGATGGGATGTAGTTCTCATAGTTGTCACAGTCAAATTCTTCATCTTTCGGTTGAACTAGAACTGAGTCGTCTTCAGGACAAGTGGACAGTGTGTATTTCTGCTTTGGCTGCAAGTAACAGTGTGAGGATGTCTCTATGTAGAGCTCATCTTCAACATGTTCCTTCCTGGTGCACCGGACATTCCGGAGCACAACATTCCTTGGTAGCATCAAAACACTGAGCACGGATCTGATCTCATTAAGCGGCCTGTAGAACAGCAGAACCAGCGCTCGGACCGGCTCAGGAGGTGAGTCTTCATCTTTGACGTTACCATAACCAGAAAACCCTGAGATGTTGATGATCACATGAGTTTCTGTTATCCTATGAGGGGGGATGAACTCGATGCCCTCATCATTCAGGTGAGCGACTGACAAGAACTGACATCCAGCTGTGGATGGGATCTCACAGTGTGGGAGATGAAGCCGACACACAGACTGCTGCAGACATTTGATGTCAAACAGGGGTCCTGCAGGCTTCTTGTGATGTTGGGCCAGTAGCCTCCTGTCCCAAGTGACAATCCTGTAAACCACGTCCCCTTCTCCCTCCATGTGGAACACCAGGCCCGTCACACTGCACTGGTACAGGCCTGGGCAGGAGCACAAGAACCGGTAGCTTTCATCGTTGTCATCAACAGTGATATCAGGTGTAAACTCCTCAAAGCTGCTTTTTAACAGCATGTCAGGTAAGCTCTGTGATGGTCTGAAGGTCTTGTTCTCTGCACAGCTTATTTGACTCAGTGAGGGAACGCTGTGAGAACGAGGCAAACAGCTGGAGCCTCTTTGACTCCAACCAGGATCTGAGGACAGCTGGAGGTGAGGACGGGTCGGCTGGGTGTTTGTGACTGAGGAGATCACAGCTGTAACAGGAGCCTCCACTTTAACCAGGGTGTCACTGTCACCTGTTTGGGGTCCTGGTTGGTAGTGTCGGGCTTGACACATGCTTAGTTGAGGAGTGACAGTTTGGTTTAGGTATGAAGTCCTGCTACGTTTAGAACGTAGGGTAAAGATACCAGTTTTGTTTTTGATTTGAGGGGGTGAGGGCTGGAAAGCTGAAGACCCAGGATAACGAGTCCGTGCAGGGAAAGATCCAGAACTGTCTCGAGGATTCCTAGAAATGTGCATATTGATGTAATCAACTGTTTCATACAGACTACAATTACCACTATGTAGAGCAAGACTTTCCATGGATGAGGGTATCATGATTTCAGCGTCAGCATAAATAGATTCTTGGAAAGAAGCAGAACCATCTCCACAAATCCTGGACAGGGCCCTCCTGATCCTTCTGGCTGCTCTGCTGAAACATGATGCTTGTCTTCTTCTAGGTTCTACAGTCGACTCCATTTTGCTGCGGTCAGAGTCAGGTTGAATAAGTAACACAATCAGGTAACAGCTGAATTTTTCAGCTCCAGATGAACTTTCCTGTACACATGCGTGTCTCCTTTGTGTTTCTTCTGCTCCCTGAAATAAGATGATGAACATTCAAACATTTCCCGCAGATCTTTCAGTTCATTTCTTAAACAAAATAAATATCTGTCCAGATTTTTAACCCCAAAAACTACCATGGATAACCTAGTTTACTAGTATACAGAATGTTTCCAGTCAATTAAAATCTACAAGGTTTATAAAAACTATTGGACTTCAAGTTGTGACTTTATAAAATAATCTGAAACTAACTTGAATAAACCAGGAAGAGTTTATTAAATTACAGTTGTTCCTTCACCAGTTTCATGTCAGCTCATTATTCATTCACCTTCTTTAAGACTAAAAGAACACAGAGACTGTAAAATCCAAATATCACATAAATTCTACTAAGTTGAACTTGAATAATTTCTGCACAGATGATCCTGATGTCACTGCATCAGATGCTGCTGAGAAAACAGCTGCAGCTTACAACTACAGTCTGAAACTTCCTCAGAGAGGTTTAATAAATACAACAGAATGTTTCACATCTCTTTCCACTGACACACACATTCAACAGTTTCACATTTCATAACAATGAATGAATCATGAATGTTAACAGTGTTTTCCTGCCAGCTCAGCTTTTCTCTGCGTGATGTGAATAAACTGAACCTTCCAGACAAATGACTACAAACACAAACACATCTCTGACTGTAGATTTTAGCTGTTAATTAAAATGTTAAAACATCAGTTTTGTGTCTGACTCACCGGCGAGCTGCGCTCGATCAGATCAGTCTGAAGAAAACATCGGGCCAGAGACGGTTGGTGGTTGGTTTTCAAACCTCTGTGTCCACTGATATCTCCTCTTTTCCTCCTTGATACCTGTTGTCAGTCTTACTCTTGCTGTATTGTTACATTTCCTTGTCACCTGACCGTCACCTTTCCATCCATCCAGGCCTTCTAGTTCATTGTGTTTGTGTGAACCCAGTATCACACCGGTTCCCTCCGACTCACTGAGCCGTTTTCATGTTTGAGTCACCTTCCTGTTAAAAGAACACGCCTTCATCATGTGGTTACGTTAGTAATGTTAAATATGCAACGTATGAGAAATTACATAGTCTTCCTGTTAGTGGTCAGATGTGCTGTAATGGACAGAGGCAGGAAGAGAGACTGTCACATTGCTTGAGGTGTCACAAGAGCCACAGGAGGGGGCACATACCCACATGGTAAGATACACAAGTTTAGTTAAAGTTTACATTTACTGTCCCCTCTGTTACATCAAAGAGTCACTGAAGACAGGATACACCCAAATATCAAAGAGTCATTATTCTGTAAAGAAGATGTTTTATGACTGTAAATGACGGTAACCTCCTCTCTGCTTCGTACTCAATGGGCAACAATTCAGAGTTCGGGAGAGAACACTTTTGCCTTCTTCTCCACGCTGCGTGTTATTAAATGAGATCTGATTCATACGCCGAAGTCTGAAATTCTTCGGAGACTTAGCAACTCTCTACCTCACAAAGGAGAATTTCCACTACAAACATCCAGTTAGACTTTCAAAATAAAGGCGCCAATACTATTTGTTTTCTAGTACGTGATGATAATTTGGCTTCAAATAACTTCTTTCTTTAAAACAACAGCACTGGTTATTGTAACGGTCCTGGATTCAGTGGCGGTTCTAGACCAGTTTGTTTAGTTCAGAAATTTTTAATTGGGTAGTAAACTGCTGACACATTGTATTTCCACCTTTCCCTTCACTACAAAATCATTGCAAGAAATCTGTCATTGTGTTATTGATGCAGACTTCCTGTCGGGGGGCCACAGGGGGGTCCGGACTCAGAGTTACGGGGGCACTGGCCCCTGTTGGCCCCCCTAGAACCGCCACTGCCCGGATCCCTCGTGTTCTGCTCGTGTTCATGTCCAAAACCTCAGAGACGCAGTTTAATGGATACAGTTCATTTACAAAAAGTGGCTTTCAAGGTATGTGAGTTTTTTTATTTTATGCTACTTTAATACATTTACTTTTTAATTTCTAACATTCATTTGATAGCTGCATTTGTTACTTTCTATCAGGAAAAGGTTAAAAATGTATATTTTTTTTCCAAACTAGCTGTGACAGAAGATGTAGGACAGGTGAAGGCTTCTTTTTCTTGGTGAGCACCTGATGGACAAAAACATCAAATGTCCAGTAGATGGAGATATTTTACCAGTTACAGTGCAGATACCAGTACACGAAAACGAAAGTAAGAACTCGGTGTCAGTGAGGGCCCTCCTCCTCCTCCTCCTCCTCCAGACCTGTCAGTCACCGGCACACCTGAACAACACTAATAAGGAATCTGCGTAAAAGTCCGTCTGCGACCACTGAACAGATCCGATCCACCTGACCGCGGTCCGAACCGACCGGTGAAGAGAACACACAGAACCCAGAGAGACTCCTGAAGACAGTGAGGGACAACACCGTGTGGCATCTGTTACAGGTAAGTGTGAAACACGGAGACCCGGGACAAACTAAAGGCAAAATGGCCTTAAATTAATCAAAAAAGTAAATTTTCTCCCTCCAGTTTGCAGCTCGCTCACATTTACTAGTAAATATGAGGGCTGCCAAATATCTTGTTATGTAACAGTTACAAATGAGTTGTAATCAAAAAGCTCTCCACCTCTCCGGGTGTTGGCCTCAATGATGTGGACCTTGGCCCGGGCTTCCATCTTGGAGGACTGTTAATCTGTTAAAAGCATAATTCGGCCTCCACCAAGAAATGTTAACCAGGAAATGACATTAAATGGATTTGTCAGAATGTTTTTTTCCCACAGTAATTATCTCCTCTGACCTTATATGAGACACTGATTACATTTCCTTGAATCTCATCTGTTGAAGACAATTTACAAAATGTCTGTCGCCACAACTTTCCAGCACAAGACGCAGTAATGTTAGTGGCAACATGGAGAATGACTGCTAATTTAACTTTCATTTGACAGAAATTCAGGATTGTGACTTTTCCCCCAGAAGTCTGACCCTGTAATCTGATTACCAGAACCTTCAGAGACACAGAGCTTCAGCTGGGTGTATTAGTAAATGTAATGTAATCTTTGGTTAAATGCTGCAAGTCAGAACTTGAATTATTTCACACTTCGGTCCATTATTATTATAAGAAAGTAAAATCACTGCTGAGAAGTATCTGTATAAACATTATGGTGTTTTAAATAAAATAATAATGTCTTAAATCAAATGTCTTTACATGTCAAACATTATTTTTTGTCCTCTTTATAGAGACATTGAAGATGGATTCAGTTCATGACAGTAAGTTTTTGTTGTTATTCACTACAAAGTCACTGACCTATTTACTAAGTCACACATGCAGTGTGTTTATTACAATGTGCACATTTAACACATTCTCTGTACATCAAGCTCTTGAAACTCTGTCAGACAGCTTATAAAACACAAGTTATGAATTGTTTTTGCAGGTCCTGATTTGAGAATTGTGACTATACAAATGACTGGTTCGGGCAATAGGGCTGCTAACATCATTCTGGGAGTGGAACGTTTCAACAGCATGTTTTCGTCTGGATCACTGATGACCTGTGAAAAAGCTGTGACACGCTGGGGTAACAGACTAATTAGTGTGGTTAACACACCAGGAATCTTGGACATCTGTCGCTCTGACGGAATTGTCAAAAGAGAAAGTCTCAAATTGTCCTGTCCTGGTCCTCATGTGTTCCTTCTGGTCTTAACGATCGGTCAATTCACTGAAGATCAAGACTATAGAATGCCTGCAAGAGCTGTTTGGTCCAGAAGTTTACCAGTACATGATGGTGCTGTGTATCTATGAAGCTTGTTATGAAGACATGACCATGGATGAGTATTATAAATGTCAGGATTTTCAACGTGTCGTCAACAAATGTGGAAACAGGTTCCACGTTTTGAACAACAGACATCAATTTGTGGATCTGATCCAGAAGATCGATATCATGGTTGCAGAAAACGGGGGGAGGTACTACACAGACAACGAGAAGGTCACTATGAGAGGACTCCGGGACGTCGCGTCCGCCATGGAGAATTTACAAAGAGCTGTAAGCAATGTCAGCGGCATCACATCATACCAGGTGACTTTCAATGTTGATTTGGTTCCGACAGACACCAACAGCTCTCAAATCGATTGGGGAAGAGACAGAGCTGTTTGTCTTCCGACTGCTGGACTACAGAGACTCTGTCTGCAGGACAGCTCAGCCCAGATTCTGTTTGACATACGGAGCAGCTTCATCGAGGGGATATCAGGACCTGTTCTCAAGAGTCTGCTGGACAAACTGTTTGAGAAAAAGGTGCTGACAGATCCTGAGAGGGAGTCAGCGGACGAGATGCTAAACAGAGGAGACAAAGCTCGATTTGTTATCGACACAGTGAGGAGGAAAGGTGAAGCTGCCAGTTCAGAGATGATCGAGTTCCTCTGTGAGGTCGACCCCTTCCTCTGTGAACATATTGGACTGATCTGAACAGAACCTCCCTGCAGCAGCCACCGCTCTGATTCTCCCCAAAGTCTTTTATTTGTCCTGTTTAAATGGATCAAACTTGGACACAGTTTTCCACAGATTTTGGGTGGACGATGAGGTTCGGCCCAGAACAGACCACGTTAACTTTTGCTCTGGATCCAGGAAGTTCTCCTCACAATCTTTAACTTAACTTCTTGTGGAATAATTCAAGGATCCATATTTAGGTGTCTGTGATTGACGTTTGAGGCCTTTATCAGACACATTTGTCCGAAGCGACTTACAGTAATTCATACATTCATGGTGGTGGCTGCCGTGCGAGGTGCCGACCAGCACAGCAGGAGCAGTTCGGTGTTCAGTATGTTGCCCAAGGACACTTTGACATGCAGACCAGGGGAATCAAACCAGCAACCGTCCAATGACAAGACGCAAACTCTACCTGAGCCACAGCCGGCCTTTGATTGTGGGTCACTCATATTACATGATGTATTCTTAATTCATTGATATTACTTCATAGAAATGTGTTTTCACTTTGACATTATGGAGTTTTGTTTTGGTAATTGTTTTGTTTTACATATTTTTTGTAGATATTCCCTGATTCCATTTGTGATAATTGTTTCTTTATTCACATTTCATTCTGTAAATATCACTTTATTACCGATGCGGACAGTTTATAAACGTTGAACCTTCAGTATTTACAGATCACTGACGCTTCATATGTTTGATTTTAGTTTAAAGGGGCACTGTGTAGTTCGAAGAAGAGATGCAAACTCAGAGTTTTAATATTTACAGTGTGAATGAGGTAATAATAATAAAAGTGCAGAATTAGAGGAAAATAAGGTCCCAAAACACTGAAAGGTGGCAGGGTCCGCCACATGTAAGCAAAGAAAAACAGTATGAATTGTGTTGATTATTCAGTCATGGAAACAAAGAGAGTTTGTTTATTTAGTTTGTTAAGTTTAAAAATATCAGTCAGTGAAGATCTGTCTCTCCTCATTTCTTCCCTGAAACTACAGACTGCTCCTTTAATAATATCCTGATATTGTTTTAAGGAATCTGCCAAACAAAAGGGGAGGAGAGAACTGGACGTCTCAGCATGAGTCTCTTTATGTCACTGTGTCCTCTGTCTAGTTTACAGACTATATTAGCCTCCTACACACAACCTGGACTGTGGCCTTTACATTGACACCTGCTGGAAAGTACAATTTTTATTTTATTTTTTATTTTTTACAACTTTTTGTGTGCTATTGTCCTTATTTTTGTTCCAGAAATGTTCTTTTTTTTTCCCATAAATTATATTACGCACATTATTGTCATTTCCATATTTAAGAAGCAGAGTTTGCACTGATTGTATCGCTGCACTGTCTTCTTCACATTCTTTTTACTTTTACTATTATATTTCTGTGAGTGATCTGTTTTTTGTGGGGGAAATATGTGTGTGTATAAGCGACTCTACCTCCCTACCTCAACAGGGCTTTCCACTAAGACACAGACTAGCCAGCCATAATACATAAGTAGCCAGCCGGGGGGGGGGGGGGGGGGGGGGGGGGGGGGGGGTGGTGGTGTACGATCTTATATACTGGTCTTAAATGTAATAATAATAATAATAATGTTACATTATTATTATTATTATTAGCCTAAGTGTAGAACAGGTGATGCAGGCAGCCTATATTAATTTCTCAGACATTTGCTCTATTATTATTATTATTAATATTATTATTATTATTATTATTATCAGCATCAATATCTACTCTATATATTATATTATTATTATTACAAAATATCGCATCTTCTTTTATTCATTAGTGTAACTAAGTATGCCAGACGCTAATGCACCAATAAAAACTGTGATTTGCGCACTGAAAATAATAAATAATAGGCTATACAAGCTCACATAATATTGCATCATGAGGCGTTCTGGGCTTGTAAATATCTTATTGTCGGTGCATGACACCTTCACAGTCTGCAGTGGTGGCTACACAATTAAACACTCAGTGAGCGTTTCTCCCTTAGCAACTAATGAAAATACACTCTTAGAGTCCGTTTGGTTTCATTTGTACAACCGACAGTGTTTTTTGATGCCAGCACGTGTCGCAGGTATTGCTAAATGGACGCTGGAAGAGAAGAGTGGATTACCGGTGACAAAATAAGCGTATTATGGTGAGCCCTGCTTCTTGCCTCCGACGGCCGACACACTGACTCCGCTGAGTGCGCGCGCACACACACCGCGTGTCGGGGCCGCGGATGAGTTTCTCTCCCTTGTGATCAATGAAGTCGGCGATGATCGGAGTAATTTGTGATTATTATCAGTACAAGCACAGCGAATCACAATTTTAATGAGTGCGGTTCAGTTTGACATTATTGTCAGTCTGTTAGAAAAACATTTAACTTTATTAAAATCGAAAAATAATAGTCATTAAAGTAGCCGGCTGGAGTTAACTGTGTAGTCGGCTATATGGCCGGCAGCCGGCGCTTGTGGAAAGCACTGCTCAAGCCAGAAGCGTTATGGACAGTTTTTAATTGTAGAATCTACTTTTAACCAAATATCTTGAACACAGTCTGTATCACTGTTTTTATGATGTTTATCACCTCATTCTTTGATCAATCACCATTCGCATGTTTGATTTCCGCAATTCTGTTTGTTTATTTTAACTTCATTATATTTCTTTTTTCTGTTGCATTTCTTGATAATTACATATTATTTTAAGGGCTAAACACAAATCAGAACTTTTACTTATGTGCAGTATTTAACCAGATATCTTGAATAAAGTCTGTTTCACTGTTTTTATGACTGATTCTTTGATCACTGAGTCTTCGTATGTTTGATTTCAGCACTTTCGTTTCTTTATTTTCTTACATTCTGTGTTTGTTGCTGATGTGTTGCGTTCTGTAAAGTCCCCAACAAGAACCAGGTGTCATTGAATCTGAACTCCAGCTAAAAACTAATGGGACTCCTCAGGTACAGCAGGTAGAGCGTCTGTATTCAGGTAGCCCTTTTATTTAGATGTCACTTATTGTCAGTAGTGTCAGTAACACTGTGACTCTGCAGCTGAGTCACATTGATTCCAGATGAGATCATGACCTCATGTGGGTGAAGAGAAACAACACTGTTCAGCCTGGTGTGAGACTTTAGATTAATCTTAAAGGAACTTAATGTCCCTCCTCTTATTCTGTTGTACAATAAATGATCTCATCTTACTGTGTCTCAAAATAAGAGCTGTCTTTAGTTGATGTTATACCTTCATCAGCCAGCAGGGGGAGTCACCTGCTGGTTAATAATGTGAGAGCTGTTTGGACTGAGTCAGAACTTTACTGTCATGAAACAAGATGAGAGGCTTCTGTTTAAAACACTGCTGTCTGATTTTATATCATGTATTATTAGTAATCATGTCCTGCCCACGATATGATGATTATTATATGTATCTTATTGCGTCAGAGTCACATTAACACATTAACATAATGTATTTGACTTTCAATCAGATTTATAAAAAATTTTTTCAAACGTTAATTGGTTTTATGATCTGTAATACTTCAGCAACACAGACTCATATCGTCCTGCTAATAAAGTTATTTTGAATTTCTAAGGGTCAGTCTACTTCTTGGAGTAGTGAAGTTTCATTCAGGTCTATGGACGTGACTGATTGTCTCCCAGTTATTAGCCTGATCCAATTAATCTCCATGAAAAAGGATCTGGTAGTGTTTAATCATCTTGAGAGCTAACTGCTTTGATTATATCTTTATTTTGTTGGTAATAAGTTTGATTAAATTATAATATTACGCTCTTTGACGTCACAATGACCTCATCACTTTCTCTGGAAGTTGAGTTGGGAAACGGACCGGGACCGTGTGGTTCCGCCCACTTCTCGGAAGTCTGAAGTCCGCCGAGGAAACATGACAGTCACCGGCACACATGAGCAACACTGGTGGAGGAATCTGTGCGTGGAACTCCGAACAGGTCCGATCCAAAGAGGGACTTCAGCTGTCAGAACCGACCGGTGGAGAGAACACACCGAACCCAGAGAGACTCCTGAAAACAGTAAGAGAAAACATACACACACACACACACACAATGAACCAAGCATAACTTAAAGAGACACACACACTGAGACACATACACAGCTTCAACACACACACACACAGGAAACAGACAGCTGACTGGTCATTCTTAAGTAACATCCACTCTTGAATCACAAAATGTCTTAAAACGAACTTGTTCTTCTAACATTTAGACTCACAGAGTCTGTGAATACACGTGAAAGATTAATGAGCTTTCATCTCTTCTTACGTTGTGTTAAAAAACAGAGGAAGTAACAGCAGAGAAAGTCATTGTACATTTTACCAAATGGCTCCTACAGAAAACAAAACAAAAAAATCACAGTTTGTCAATCAAAAATATAAAACTCACAAAATCACATCATTTTCCTTCTTTCTTTCTTTCTTTCTTTCTTTCTTTCTTTCTTTCTTTCCAGTTCCCTGTTTTTGAAAAACAATGAAGCTTCCTGAAGTCTTAACATCACAGATGATTTTGTTGTTAACGCAGTTCACTCGTTTTTAAATATCTAGAACAACTGGCACAATGTTATAATTCTCCATCTGCTGCTTTATTTTAGGTTCTGGGACCAGAAGAAAAACACAAAGCTGTTTTAAAAGTTTCTATTTGAGATCAAGTTGTAAAAAGAAGAGATGGAGCAAACAGAGGGAGCACCTCCTCCTCCTTCTCCTTCTTCTCCTCCTCCTCCTCCTCTTCTCTCTGCTCAGCATGATACAGACTGTGGTGAGGAGGCAGATGACTCACCAGAGACTGAAGAGGAAGAGCTGACGAAAGATGGAGATGAGTCGTTACACAAAAATCAAGGAGGTCAAACTTCAGTCTCAGAAAAACAGATGACTGCAGATGAGAAGTGTTCAGAGGAAGTTGTTCAAGATGAACTGCTGAGACAAGAAGCCAGAGGTTCGTCTCACAGATCTTCCTCCACTTCCTCCTGCCTCGATCTGACGTTAGATCTGGAAGAATACATAGAGCGTCTTAACTCCCAGATTCTACTACAACTACCACAACATGAGCAAACTGTCTCATCTCAGTCCAAAGATCATCAGGGTATCCTTCAACATCTATCATTACCTGGATCATCAGACTTAATTGATCTTGTTAGCTCCAGAGCAATGGACTGTGGGATTGTGGAGGAAAGGGATGAGGCTGCCCTGTCATCAACAGTCCATCATGACCCAGACATAAGACATACTGCATTTTCTGTCTGTCCTTTGAAGCATACCAGGAAAGAGACTGGTGCCTGCCGGGAGTTATTCACCACAGAGCCACAAGTAATGTCCACAGTTATTTCTGACACTGACATCAGTAGGGATCATCCAGGATCCAGCACTGGAGAAAAACAAGAAGAACAAGATCGGGTCAGTGAACCGATTCTTGGAAAACAAATCCTGACGGATCCAATCACGCTCTCAGAAGGAAGTAGCTATAGTAGTTCCAGTTGTCCAAATGATGATGTTCTATGCATGTACGAAGTCTCCCCTGATGGCTCGTTGGCACAGAACTGGAATGTCCAAAGGTCAGATAGAGATTTTTTTTTGCCTGGCTCCAGTTCAACCGAAGCACATGCTGACCCTCAAAGCCTTTGTAACCCTCCATCCTCTGTCAACCCGTCTACTGGTCCTCAGTCCATCGTCCCTCCTGATGCAGGCCCTGCACCAGGAGCCAAAAGGCCTTTCCTTGGTTGCAAACTGTCAATTGGTAAAAAAACTAAAGCATATCGTGAAGGAAAAAACAGAGGCAGAATTCAGAAATGCAGCACTAGAAGGAAGACATCTTCCCCTGGTGTTGCTTCTCCCGTTGGATCCTCTGGCTACACATTAGGTCGACCTCCACCGGGTCAGCTCAGAGAAACAGGACTGATAAAGACTCCCTTCACTGCAGCAGATGCTACGACAGAACACAGTCATGATAATACCAGGGAAATGCAGATGCATGCAACAGCTGGTCCATCAGCCCTTCAAGCCTTCACCAAAGATGGTGATGATTCAGAGACTGCTGAAAAAGAAAGGGTTGAGTCATCTGGTAGCACAGATTATGGATTATCAATGGTACCTAATCTAGAATATGGAGGCGATTTACCTTCTGAGGCTACTCAATGTCTTCTTGACTCTGTACTATTAAACCAGTTCTCACCTTCTGAGGACACAGATGATGATTGCATCACCTGTAAATACAGCTCTACTGTCTGCACCACAGGCAGGACAGAAAATATGACTGAGCTGTTGTCTGAAAGCACATCAGGAGGTGACAGTGATGCCCTGGAACCAGGCTCCGCTGTTTGTTCTAACTTACCTGACATGCTGTTAAAAAGCAGCTTTGAGGAGTTTACACCTGTTGATGACAACGATGAAACCTTCCGGTTCCTGTGCTCCTGCCCAGGCCTGTACCAGTGCAGTGTGACGGGCCTGGTGTTCCACATGGAGGGAGAAGGGGACGTGGTTTACAGGATTGTCTCTTGGGACAGGAGGCTACTGGCCCAACATCACAAGAAGCCTGCAGGACCCCTGTTTGACATCAAATGTCTGCAGCAGTCTGTGTGTCGGCTTCATCTCCCACACTGTGAGATCCCATCCACAGCTGGATGTCCATTCTTGTCAGTCGCTCACCTGAATGATGAGGGCATCGAGTTCATCCCCCCTCATAGGATAACAGAAACTCATGTGATCTTCAACATCACAGGATTTTCTTGTTTCGGTAATGTCAAGGATGAAGACTCACCTCCTGAGCCGGTCCGAGCGCTGGTTCTGCTGTTTTACAGGCCTCCAAATGATCAAGATCTTGTATCTCTTCTCAATGTGTTGATGCTACCAGGTAACGTCGTGGTCCGGGATGTGAGGCGCACTCGGAAGAAATTAGTTGGAGATGAAAAATACATAGAGACATCCTCACGTTGTAAACTGCTGCCAAAGCAGGAATACACACTGTCCACTTGTCCTGAAGACGACTCGGTACTAGTTCAGCCAACAACAGCCGAGTTTGACTGTGACAACTATGACAACTACATCCCATCATTCCAGGTGGATTTAGAGAAAATCCTGAAACATATTAAACTGTTTCTGAGAGACACCAACAAAAACAGTGTCTGGGAGAGACGAGTTTATCTTTCATCAGCTGGACTAACAAAGTCCTGTAGACAGAGCGCTCTGAATCTGCCTTCACACGAGAAGCTGCTTAAGATACGCAGAAGCTTCATCGAGGGGATATCAGGACCTGTTCTCAAGAGTCTGCTGGACAAACTGCTTGAGAAAAAGGTGCTGACTGATTCTGAGAGGGAGTCAGCGGACGAGATGCGAAACAAAAGAGACAAAGCTCGTTTTGTCATCGACATAGTGAGGAGGAAAGGTGAAGCTGCCAGTTCAGAGATGGTCGAGTTCCTCTGTGAGGTCGACCCCTTCCTCTGTGAACATCTTGGGCTGATCTGAAGCTAAATGAACAGGTGATGCAGGCAGAACCTGTCGACCAGGTGTTCAAAACTCATCATGTTGTTTCTGCTTAAAACTGTTTCAGTTTCCCTGACAAGAGAACGACAGAATCTGTATTTGAGTGGTTTTCTTAACCACCAAGGACCTTCTTGCTGTGAGGCAATGGTGCTTACCACTGCACCACCATGCTGCACATTTTGTCAAAGAAACTAAGAAAGAACTGGCTTCGACGTATCTATTATAAATGTGAAAAGACTGTTTCCCAAGTTTAATCAGTTTCCTTGTCTGAGATAGGGGAACTATGAATACATACAATGATGGTGCGTTCAGACCAAACAGGAGGTGAACTATTTGTGCATCTTGATTGCATAAAAAGTCAACCATAAGATGTGAATAGATGTTATTGTCGCTGACCGTTTGCAGACACCCAGTGCTGTACGATGACATATCTACTCGTACTGAGACAGGAAAAAGTAAGGAGCTACCGTGGAGGGAAATGAACAAGAAAGTCGGGCTACCTGGTAAGTTTTGAAAATACGTCTCAGCACAGCATAGCTCTGATCCATCCGAACTCCATCCAGGGAACAAGCATTTTTTAAAAGTTGTTTGCTTGTCGTCTGGCCCACAGACCTGACCATGAAGACCATGATTTCAGGGTTTTTACAAGATGTCATTATTATGCTGTTTATTCACATCTTTCCTATCCATTTATTGAATCAGATCACAGAGAAATCTGTGTTTACAGATGGATTTAGTCTACGTCTACTTGCTGGTCACAATTTACTGATTTTAACACAACTATTAAGAAACTGCCCCTTGGTGGAACCAGATGGACAGATGTATTTTCTTCGCGTTTGGTTTGAATGCACCATGAAGTCAAACAGCCTGGGACCACTATTCAAAATACTTTTATTTTGTATTTGTTGTTTTTAGAGAAAAAGCTGAATCTTTGAAAAATGTCCTTGAATGTCGGAATATCTGTGGGGTTTGTCCCCCGTTCTGCTTTAACGACAGCATGCACTCAAGCTGGCATGGACTCTACAAGTGAGTGTTAAGGTCATGTTATCCAAGCATTATTTAACATTTGTTCCACAAAGCTTCTTGTGCTGTCAAAGAACGCTTGACTAATGATGAGGAAATATGGTGGAGGGTAGTCCATGACAGTCATTGGTCTTCAGGTAGCTTGAGGTGTGTTCAGGCTCATTACCCTGCTATATCTTGAAAACGGTCTGTTACACTTCTTATGATGTTTATCTCCTGATTGCTATTGACCACTGACCCTTCACATGTTTGATTTCAGCACTTTTGTCTGTTTACTTTAACTTCATTTTGTATTTTTTTCTGTGTCATTTCTTGAGAATAACATGATATTATTTTAAGGGCTAAACACAAATCAGAACTCTGTAGATAAGGACAGTTTTATTTTTCTAAAAAAATGTTTTACTTATGTGCAGTTTTAACCAAATATCTTGAACACAGACTGTTTTACTGTTTTTACAATGTTTATCACCTGATTATTTGATCACTGAGTATTCATATGTTTGATTTCAGCACTTTTGTCTCTTTATTTTTTTACATTCTGTGTGTGTTGCTGTCTTGTTGCTTTCTGTAAAGTCCCCAACAAGAACCAGGTGTCATTAAAGAGATCCAGGTGAGATCATGACCTCATGTGGGTGAAGAGAAACAACACTTTTCAGCCTGGTGTGAGTCTTTAAATTCATCTTAAAGGAACTTAATGTCCCTCCTCTTATTCTGTTTTACAATAAATGATCTCATCTTACAGTGTGTCAAAATAACAGCTGTCTTTAGTTGATGTTATACCTTCATCAGCCAGCAGGGGGAGTCACCTGCTGGTTAATAATGTGAGAGCTGTTTGGACTGAGTCAGAACTTTACTGTCATAAACAAGATAAGAGGCTTCTGTTTTAAAACACTGCTCTGACAAATAAGCACATGTTTCTGATTTTATATCATTTGTGTTTAATATCATGTCTTGGTTATTTTTTATTTAAAAACGAATTAAACATTTGGGTTTCTGTTTTTAACTGTTGGATGTTTTATTTCCAGTGAATAAAGCAGAAGAAAGGTGTTTGTGCTGTTCATCATTGCTCCTGTTTTACTGAATACTCATGTCAATACTCATAATATTTAAAACTGATATTGGTTCTAAAGTGTGATAACAGTGAGACTGTCAGGTTAAGATTTTTTTTAAATGTCATAAATACAGAAAGATTTACATTCATGAAATAAAATCAAGTATTTGATACATTTAAGACATTTTAAGACTTTAAATCATCACTCTGTAGTTTTGGAGAAGAAATTCAAATTCTGAATTTTAATATTTACAATATTAATGAGGTAATAATACAAACTGTTTTCCATTAGTGAATAAACAAACTGCTCTCAGAGGAAAATAAGATCCCTGAAGACACAGTGTGAAGCTAGAGAGGTGGCAGGGTCCGCCAAATATAAACACAGTGACAAACTTTAAATTGTGTTGTTCTTTAAGCCAAGTTTGTTTATTCAGTTTCAAATTCTGAGTTTGAACTTCTACAAAATAAAGCTGCAGGATATGGTCAAAAGGTGATATTGCGATGATTTCAACAGATTGTGATATAATCCATGATTATTACGGATGATTACATTTTACACCACAATTTTCTTTGTCATTGAAAAACGTGCATTTCTCCCGGTCTCTGCCAAACAAACCTGTTTTATTCAAACTGGAGAACAAGCATTTCTGCAGCACTAATACCCGTCATTGATACCTTTTTACAGAATTAACTTCAATCATACTTTGATTATTTTGCCATTAATAAAGGAGCCCGACTCCAAAACTACTTTCAATGGACACAAAAAATGTGACATGCGCACACGTGGCTGCCCTCTCTCTCCCCCTCCAGGGTTTTGGGGAAGTCGCGTGTGAAACCGAAAGTAAACTTCACTGGAAACCCGAAGTCGACTGCGGAAACCAGAAAGTTCCAACAGAGATGGAGGAATGTCCGCCTGTATCCTCCGATCAGATCCAACGAGGGAAGACATCTGTGAAGACAACACGTCGGTCCTGAAGACGGCTGTCCTCACTCGGTAAGAGACAACACTGATCAACACACACTGAAGTGCAGGACTTCCCCCGGTGAGGATCCTCTGTGAGTCTTCGGGGTCCTGTTGACTGTTTTTAACACAGAGACTCCCAGAAAAGTCACATTAAACTGAAGAAAAGCTGAACGGAGTGACTTCTGCGACACGTTCAGGACAGGGAGGGTCGTCATCGCGCTATTATAGAAAACAGCTGTGCAGGAGCGGCACGTGACACGTCAGCTCCATCTAACGGTCCAATCTACGTATTGTGACGTGTTCACTGTCACCACGTCACGTCCGCGAGTCTGCAACAGGGCACTAATGCCGCTTTTCCAACAACATTAGCAAGTCGAAGCTGTTTTTTTTAAACACAGGTCAACCATTTAAAAATCTTCATTGACCCTATTCACACCTCCTGCAGCCCGACTGCCTCTGAGTTTTTTTTTCCCCCCCAAGTCATCTTTATTGTGAAACTTGGTTTACAGTTCAGCAGTGACTTACAATGACAGAAATATGTAATTATAATGAACAAACATATAAAATACAGACAAGGCGAAATAAGGAGGCTTATAAGTTATTAAAAGGAGAAAGAGGACCACATGTTGACAGTTTGAGCCAGAAATCAAATGAATATAACGTACAACTTAATGGAAAAAAGATGTAAAATTAGGTTTTTTACTGTTGAATTTACATTTATGAATGTGGAACTTTGCCAGCAGAATTAATACATTTATAATTAAGTATATATTTTCTTTACTATGACTTCTATAAATGCAAAATACCACATTTTCCCACAATTAAGCAAAGTCTTTATAAACATGGTCAATGACAAATCTGCTGAAGGTTTGCCAAAATGTCCTGATGTGTAAGTGATACCAAAAGAGGTGCAAAACAGTTTCTGGGTGGTCTTCACAAAAAGAACAGTTTGTATTGATATCTCTTTTAAATGTAATCATGTAAGGATTGGCAGGGTAATATCTGTGAATTATTCTGAACGACATCTCTTTCACCTTGTTTACTAACAGGTATCTGTGAGGAATCATCCAAACTCTTTTCCAGTCAATGTTGTTTACAAATCGGTTCCAGTCCGAGAAAAGCACGATATAGCCGTTGTGAAAGAAGCTTCTGTAAAACGGTGGATACTTTATTTTGAGCGTCTCAACCCCGTGATGTGACTCGTTTCACGGTCCGAACTTGAGCCATTCAGTCCAGTAACATTTGAAAAGTCTAGAGGAGCCGCACGATACATTTATTCTATCCCCCTTCAAACCGGAAGTTCGCCGGCTTGGTCGGTGATCCAATTATTTTCATATCTGGGAAGTCGAACTTTTTGGTCCTAAAACAGCACTGAGCAGCTTTCATAGGAATAAATGGGGTTAAAACGTCCTGAATGGATTACATCCCAGAGTCCTTCTTTATTTAAGCGCCACCACCGGATGTTGATACTGCGTCATCACTTAGCGCGGGCTGATGCAGAGTTTACACATTACCATCACACAAAAAAGCCTGATTTCAGTGGGTTTAAGTGGGATATTTGACCAGTGGAAAAGATGTATAATACCCCCTTTTCTGCACAATTCCACGAAAACATAGCCTCAACATATTCATAAAATCATTTAACAACTATAAAACCTGCTAAATAAGAAAGTTATATCAAATTCTAGTGTTCTGTTGAACACTTCAGGAAGAAAATCTAACATCTGGTTTTGATTTCCATTCTCTGCTTTGCTACAGGGGTCTGGGTCCAGAAGAAAAACACAAAGAAAGCTGTTTTAAAGGTTTCTACTTGAGATTGAGTTGACAACAGAAGAAAAGATGGGACAAAGAATGGGAAAATACGGAGACGTGTCATTTTCCAAAAATCAAGGATGTGTCTCAGGGAAACAGAGGACTCAGAAAAAGAAGTTCTCAGAGGAGGGTATTCACGACAGTCACCCCCCTTCTTCTCCCTCTTCCATCTTGAGACCTCATAATTATAATCGGCGGCATAAATTGAGGCGACATCGCCATGGCCCGGGACCACCTCCTTGTACCCAACGAATGAAAAAGCCCATCAGATCAGCCCGGTCCAGACGTACTACTACCAGAAATAAACATCAGCTGTGTCTTGAACAATCAGGCCTCTCTTTCAAGCAGTCACTCACCAGCTGGAGTCCCGTCTGCAGCAGCAAAAGTGAAGTTGAGGTGGTGGAGCAAGAAAACAGAAGTACCCCAGAGAGAGTGTCAGAACATGGCAGCTCGTCTACCAGCTCTCCTCTCTTTGCATCGGATAAGCTGCCAAACAAAAATGTCAGCAAATATCCTGAAAATTCTCCCTCTTCCTTCTTGTGTGCAAATGATTGTGAAAGTTCTTCTGAATCTAGGAAACGTCCTGACCGCACAAACAAACCGACTCAACTGAAAGATGAGTTTGATTCCGTCTCTTACTCCGGACAACAAGGCGAGCAGAGCTTGAGCCTCGTCTGCAGCAGCGAAACCAAAGATGAGACTGTGGTTTTATCAGCATCCCAGAGTGACATCGACAGAGATGATCCTGTTTTGTTAGTCCCTCGTTCAGAGCAAGCCCTCTCAGCTGATTTGAATGTCTTGTTTGAGCAGTTGTCTGTACATTCTAAAAGCACGTCAGCAGCTGACAGTGACGCCCTGGTTAAAATGGAGGCTCCTGTTACAGCTGTGAGCTCCTCAGTCACAAACACCCAGCCGACCCGTCCTCACCTCCAGCTGTCCTCAGATCCTGGTTGGAGTCAAAGAGGCTCCAGCTGTTTGCCTCGTTCTCACAGCGTTCCCTCACTGAGTCAAATAAGCTGTGCAGAGAACAAGACCTTCAGACCATCACAGAGCTTACCTGACATGCTGTTAAAAAGCAGCTTTGAGGAGTTTACACCTGATATCACTGTTGATGAGGTTGATGAAAGCTACCGGTTCCTGTGCTCCTGCCCAGGCCTGTACCAGTGCAGTGTGACGGGCCTGGTGTTCCACATGGAGGGAGAAGGGGACGTGGTTTACAGGATTGTCTCTTGGGACAGGAGGCTACTGGCCCAACATCACAAGAAGCCTGCAGGACCCCTGTTTGACATCAAATGTCTGCAGCAGTCTGTGTGTCGGCTTCATCTCCCACACTGTGAGATCCCATCCACAGCTGGATGTCCATTCTTGTCAGTCGCTCACCTGAATGATGAGAGCATTGAGTTCATCCCCCCTCATAGGATAACAGAAACTCATGTGATCATCAACATCTCAGGGTTTTCTGGTTATGGTAATGTTAGAGATGAAGCATCGCCACACGTCCCGATCCAAGCGCTGGTTCTGCTGTTCTACAGGCCCCTGAATGAGCTCACATCCCTCCTCAATGTGTTGATGCTGCCAGGTAACGTCATGCTCCGGGATGTGCGACGCACCAGGAAGAGCTTAGTAGGAGATGAGCTCTACATAGAGACATGCTCACACTGTAAACTGCTGCCAGGGCAGGAATACACACTGTCCACTTGTCCTGAAGACGACTCAGTTCTAGTTCAACCGAAAGAAGCTGAATTTCATTGTGGCAACTATGATAACTACATCCCATCATTCCAGGTCAGATTCAAAACAATCATGTTGAATATGAAGGTGCTTCTGAGAGACACCAACAGCTCTCACATTGTTTGGCAAAGAGAGGTTTGTCTTCCGTCTGCTGGACTAAAGAGACTCTGTGTGCAGGGCAACTCAGTCAAGATTCTGTTTGACATACGGAGCAGCTTCATCGAGGGGATATCAGGACCTGTTCTCAAGAGTCTGCTGGACAAACTGTTTGAGAAAAAGGTGCTGACTGATTCTGAGAGGGAGTCAGCAGACGAGATACAAAACAGAGGAGACAAAGCTCGTTTTGTTATCGACACAGTGAGGATGAAAGGTGAAGCTGCCAGTTCAGAGGTGATCGAGTTCCTCTGTGAGGTCGACCCCTTCCTCTCTGAACGTCTTGGGCTGATCTGATCATGTTTTCCTCGTGGTTAGATACTGATCTGAGCTCAAACACTGAACTCTGACTTCAATCCCTGAACTCCAGCCCTTTTCCTAGAACTCTATCAGAACAGAAGACCAAGTTAAAACCCTGACCTCAGATTCAATCTCTGACCCATTTTCCAGGAACTCACACTTCTTTCCCAGATCGTTGATGAAGTGTAGATATGGACAGTTTTTAAATGTTGAATCCATTTCAGATCATTTTTTTAACCTAATGTATAATTTTATAACATTTTAAACCAAATATCTTGAATGCAGACTGTGTTTTTTATGTCGTTCACCACCTGATTCTGACCGATCACTGACGCTTCATATGTTTGATGTTAGCGTGCTGTTTGATACTTAATGATGTCTACAGTTTACGACCTACCATCACAAAGCGTCAGTATTTGACAAGTTGGGAACGAGACTCCGCAATCAACCGTCTGACAAATGGGCAGTAGTTACGTTACTGTAACACGTTACAAACTACTTTTTGTGGGTAAAAAGTAGTGTAACGCATTACTACTGAAAATATGGGCTGTACACTGTGCCCTGCCAGAAACTTTTGTCCACTGGTGTAAACTCAACAGCCAACCTCACCAAGCATTTAAAAGCAAAACATGCTAACATGAAGCTTGTAGCTCAAGATCCCCGGGGAAATGATGATATGTCGAGTCAATTTGCACTATAGCTTTACACCAATTTCAGTGTAGCCTGTTTAATGTCAGAGTTATGTATTCATGTGTTTTGTGCCCATAAGATGCGTCGAGGCTTAATATTTGGTACTTTTGTTTGTATTGTTGTTTCTTGTCAAGTGCTCTGTTTGTGGCATTTTTCATAATAAAGAGCACAAAAGAAATACCTGTTATGTCCTCCATAGTAGAACTTTATGTGGCCTATACACATTTAGGAAATGAGATGGGTTCTGCCCAAAGTCAACGTAAAAGTAACGAGTAATGTAAAAAGTTACATTCCATAGAGGGTAACTAAGTAAGGGATTACTTTTTAAAGAAGTAATGAATAATGAGCAAACACTACTTTTTAAAAGTAACTTCCCCAACACTGCAAATGGGACCTTCAATGTAATTAAAGTGCAGTCATACATCAGTCATTAGACTGAAACTTGTCTGTCGAAGATACATTCAGTCAAATAAAGTATGAGCTGGTGATTACTGTCACAGTTTGTTTCGAGTGTCCTGACTGTGACCTGATATTCACATGATGGGCAAAAATGGTTCATTCTGAAAAAGACATTTTTGTCCATTTATCTGCCAAGATTTGCATCCAATATCACAAATATGAAGTAACGTGAGCTGGTAAGTGTTTCACATCAAAGTTTTATAAAGGAACTCACAAGGTGGATGAATTATTTGCCCCAACAGATTCTGGACCTGCTGAGAGATTTACATCCAGCTGTTGTTTGTTCAGACCAGCCAAGCAGACACTCAACAAACAGACCAGATATCTTTAATAGAAATGACAACAGACATTTCACCTGAAGTCTGAACTGAGACAGCTTTGTATTCAAATCTGGTGTGATCTACTGAGTACTGGGTTACAGATGGTGTTACCACTTAATGACTTTTTTTTTTGAACAATGTTTTTATTAATTTCCAATAAGAACATACAAAGCACATTGACATATGCCACACAAGTTACGCAATGAGATGCAGGTGAACCTCACTGCATACACATACATACAGAAAAGATAAACACGCACACAAACATACATATCCACATAAAATAATTACAATAATAAATAAAATAGAATAAGATAAATTAAAATAAAAAAAATAAATAAATAAAATAAAATAAAAATAGTCACACACAGAATAGCTCTACAGATAAATATAATCTATTGTTGCTTGAGAAAGTCCATTAAGGGTGCCCACACTTCTTCAAATTCTTGTATTTTACCCCTGATTACATAGGTTAGCTTTTCTAATGTAACATACATTGCCATCTCTCTAATCCAAGATTGTATAGATGATATTTCAGTGTCTCTCCAAGACAAAGCAACCCTCCTCCTGGCCTGCAGGAGGCCAAAGTTAATCAGAGTCTTGCACTTAGAGTTAACAGAAAAACAATCTGGGTATATCCCTAGAATACAAAGTTTTGCTACACAGGGTACCTGAATACCTGTAATTTTACTTAGAGTGTGGACAACCATTTTCCAAAAAGTTACCAGTTTAGGACATTCCCATACACAATGAATCAAAGTACCTTTCTCAGTCAAACATTTCACGCAAGTATCTGGAGTGTCAGGGGACCATTTATTGAGTTTCTCAGGGGTTATGTATGTTCTCATTAACCATTTGTGTTGTAGCAGTTTCATGCGAGTATTAATGGTTTGTGTTTGAGCTTTTAAACAAGCTGTCGCCCACTCAGCTTCTTCAATATCTTCCTTAATATCTGAACTCCATGCCCTCCTTCTGTCATGACTAGATTCTTCATCATGTGAGACAAGTACTGTATATAGTATAGAGATTTGGCGTTTCCCATTCATGTGTTTTAACACAATGTCCTCAAGGCAGGACAGCGGCGGTTCTTGTGTATCCTGATGACACTTTGATGAAATGAAATGCTTCAATTGTAAGTATTTAAAAAAGTGTTTTTTTGGAATTAAATATTTCAAACAAAGTTCATTAAATGTAAGTAAGGTGGCCTGAACATATAAGTCTCCAATTTTTTGCACCCCCCTGTCGGCCCAAATTTGAAAACCACCATCTGCCCGGCCAGGAGTGAACCGTGCATTATTCCAAATAGGTGAAAATTGAGAGATGGGCGGTGTATCACCAATATGTCTATGAGCTTTAAACCATATATCAATAGAGTTCTTAAGGAAAGGATTTGTTGTTTTTTTCTTCAAAGTTTTAAAATCTGCTGAATACAAATATAGGCTTAGTGGCAGCTTAGCTATTGATGCTTGTTCAATATGAACCCATGCTGGAGGAGAATGTGTGACAAAATAAAACATAGCACTACGCAGCTGAGCGGCCCAGTAATACCACTGTAAACTGGGCATCTGTAATCCTCCCCTATCATATGGCAAGTACAATAATCTGAGTCTTAATCTAGGTTTTCGATTGTTCCAGATAAACCTACAGAATGCATTATTAATTTCTTTAAAAAAAAAGTTTGGTAGTGGCATTGGAAGTGATTGAAATAGATATAAGAATTTCGGCAAGATAGTCATCTTGATTATATTGATCCGGCCAATCATTGATATTGGCATTGTTGTCCATTTTTCGAGTAATTCTTGTACCTCTCTCATCAACGGGTCATAGTTTGCTTGAACGACTGTATTAATTTGGGGGGTAATCTTAATTCCAAGATAGGTGAAGCCTTCCCTCGCATTAAAAAAGGGTGTTGTTATGACTGGATTACTTCTTTCATCTTTGTTCAGGAAAAGTATAGAAGATTTTGTATTATTAATACTGTATCCAGAAAACTGACCAAATCTATTAATTAAATGTAATAATGTCGGGACACTGTTTGATAAATTTGACAGAAAAAGAATCACATCGTCTGCATATAACGATATCCTATGTTCATGATCTCCGATTGTTATTCCTGATAGATTAGCTTCGGCTCTAATGGACATGGCTAAAGGCTCAATGGCTAAAATGAACAAAAGTGGGGAGAGAGGGCAGCCCTGACGAGTTGACCTCTCTAGCGTTAACGGGCTTGATAAATTGTTATTCGTCATTACGCGTGCTGTAGGGTTAGTATATAATAATTCTATCCATTTCATAAATTTTCCCCCAAGTCCATATCTTGGTAGCAAATTGAACAAATAATGCCACTCAATTCTATCAAACGCTTGTGTAGCATCTAGAGATAACAGCGCTGTATCCCTGGTATTATTTTTAGAGTGGATTATGTTGAGGACCCTTCTTATGTTATGAAATCCCTGACGAGTCTGTACAAACCCATTCTGATCACTATGTACCAAGAAAGGGATATGTGGGTCTAGCCTTTTAGCAAGAATTTTACTCAATATTTTTGTGTCTACTCCCATAAGACTAATAGGTCTGTATGAAGAGCAGTCAGTCGGTATTTTCCCAGGTTTCAAAATAAGAACTATTGTAGCAAGTCTTAAAGTTGGTGGTAATGTACCATTATTAAATGACTCGTTAAACATATCCAAAAGTGGGGTCAACAACTGTTTCTGGAAGGTTTTATAAAACTCTATTGGTAGGCCATCGGGCCCTGGAGTTTTGCCTGAGTTGATGCTTTTAATGGCCTGCAATAGTTCTTCCATTGTTATGTCTTTATCCAGGTCCACTTTAACTTCCTCTGTGAGCGTTTTAAACTGAAGCTGATTAAGAAAGGTATCTCTATGAGCGGGCATGGGGGAGCATTCTGACCTGTATAGTGATTGATAAAAATCCTTAAATGTGTTATTAATATCCAGAGGATCGCTTGATATCTCCCCTGATTGAGTAGTTATGTCATTAATGGCTCTTTCAGATTGTATTTTTTTTATTCTCCAAGCTAACAATTTGCCTGCCTTTTCTCCCTGGTCATAAAAGGCTTGGTTCAGCCACAGTAGACTTTTTGCTGCTTTATCAGATGTTAATTTATTGTATTCTGTTCTTAAAATTAATAACTGTTTTTGTTTTTCAGGGTCATCTTTATTATTTATATCTATTTCCAAAGATTTTATTTGCTTCTCTAATTCATTAATTTCTGCTTTTTGTTTCTTGTTTTTGGTACTAGTGAAACTAATAATTTGCCCTCTAATATAAGCCTTGAAGGCTTCCCATCTAATGCATGCATTAGTTTGGTTAGTATTAATCTGAAAATAGACATCAATCTTATCTTCTAAATACTTAACAAATTCAGGACTCTTAAGCCATCTCACTTGCAGACGCCAATTAGGAGGAGACTGATGAAATTTCTCCATTTGTACAGACATGGAAATGGGGGAGTGGTCACTAATGACTATACAGTCATACCAACAATTCTTAATTTTGGATACCAGTTCTTGTGATACTAAAAAATAATCAATACGAGACCTGGACTTATGTATTCCTGAATAGCATGAGTATTCCAAATTATCTGGGTTAAGTTTTCTCCAGATTTCAGATAAATTCAAATCATTGATATATTGTAGAATTGTTTTTCTAGATTGTTTTTTATGGGGATCGTTTTTCGTAGAGCGGTCTACTGACGGGTTCAGAGTGCAATTGAAATCCCCACCAATAATGTTTAAGCCATACATTGAAGACAAGGTTAAGAAGAAGTCTTCAAAAAATTTAGGGTTGTCCTCATTAGGACCATATATGCTGACCAAATTCAATGCGAGAGACAGGATCCTACCCTGGGCGATTACAAACCTTCCTTGGGGGTCCTGGATTGTATTAGTAAGTTGAAAAGGAATTGTTTTGTGGATAAGAATTAGTACCCCCCTAGCATAATTGTTATATGTAGCATGTATAACTTGACCAGGCCACCTACGCTGTACTTTTTTAATTTCAGTAACTGTTATATGAATTTCCTGAAGAAAAATTATTTTAGAATGTAGGTTTTTAAGTCTGTTCATTACCTGTTTCAGTTTAGTTAACTTATTGAGTCCCCTGACATTCCAGCTTGTAAATCTTAAATCAGACAGTTTTGGACTTTCCATATTGTGCAGTGAGATACATGACCATGTTGAGTGTGACAAAAAATAAAAACACAGAGTAAATAAAAGTAATAACAACTGGACTAGACATATAAAAACACTTAACCTTTTAAATCCCGCCCCCCCCTTCCCTTACTTAACTAAACGTATAGGGGCAAATACCAATCCACACTAATGAGGAGTGGTGTAACTGTAGGCACTTCTCTTCAGACAGCCCACACGGTCCCCCCCCCCCCAGCCTCGCATCCCTACCTGAACATTCAAACACTTACTGTCCTAGAATGATAAATATGAAGTATAATATTATTAACGCTTCTTGATTTAACTGCTTCAATAGCCTGTATCAAATACACAAGTGTATAGGCCTATAGTAGGTGCATAAAATAAAGTGTCCACCAAATATGGTAGTAGCAGCTCTGCATATAATTAAAATAAATAAAAAAGTACAAAATGTATATAAAATTAACCTGTATTAAGCTGCAGTGCACCTATATTGTCCATATCAGTCTTTTGGTAGTTACCTATACTCCTCAGGGTTTAGAAGTTTAGGAGTTTGGAAGAAAGTTCTCAGCTTCTTCTGGTGTGGAGGAAAGGATTATCTTCCCGTTGTGTAGAGCCCTCATTTTGCAAGGGCGCAAGGTGAATCCACGAAAGCTTCCCGCTTCAATGAACTTTTTTCTCACTGCATTGAATGGGCTCCGTGCTTTAATGGTTTCCGCTGATAGGTCTTGGGCAAAAAAGATTTTGTGACCATCGTGAGAGAGCGAATGTTGTTTGGATGTATTGAAAACAAACTCGCGGTCTTGAAATCGTAGGAAGCGAATGATTACAGCTCTGTTCTGATCCGGTCTTGGTCTTGCCAGTGTGCGGTGCGCTCTTTCCAAGGTGAACGACTTGGTGCCGTCGAGCCCCAACCAGACCGGCAACATACGCTGGATGTAATCAATCATGGGTTGAGTTCCTTCAGCGCTTTCAGGGAGCCCCACCAACCTTAAGTTATTTCTCCGAGCACGATTTTCCATATCTTCCGTCTTGGACTCCAAATAGGCGATACGTTTAGCGGCGTCAGTCATCTCCGTTTTCACACTCTGCAGGCCGTCTTCGGTGTCTCCTATGCGCCCCTCAGCCTCCGCGAGCCGCTTAGCATTAGCGGTGATATCCTGTTGAAGGTCCGCAAAGCTCTTTTTCACAGCATCGACAGAGCTATTCATCACAGCTATGCATCTCTCCACGTTGTCAAGTTTTGCCCCGAAGCCATCGAGGGTACTTATCTTGGTGTTAGTCGCGGTGACAGTAGAGCGAAGTGACTGTAGCTCTGTTAGCACCGCGGCTAAATCATTCCCTGGGCTAGTCGGAGCGTCACGACATCGTCTACCGGAGTAGTTTTGGACTTCTGAGAGGCACGGGTTTTGGAGCTGTTCTCACAGTCTTTAAGCGTCGTTTGTCTAGACATCTTTTAGAAGTAGAAGCGTTAATGACTAGGACTTTTCAAACTTTTAGCAAAGCTGTGAGGAGACCCCGCTCTAAGCTGCCATCTTGGTCCGCGGCTCCACAGCGCCCCACCACTTAATGACTTTAATGCACAGCTACAAATCTCTTAATACATCCATGATGCACCAATAATCCTCCTGTGGGTTTGATGACAGAAAAGATCCTTTAAACGACCTTAAAATGTCTTCAGTTCAGATTTGCAAATATTAGATTTAAGGTCATGAATGTAAATTATTCTGTATCCAAAATGAGACAAATTTCATTTCATTACAGTCCAACAAGAAATGTACTTTTAGACCGTCAGTTTTAATATTAGAGAGTATTTTACTGACATGAATATTAAGTGATACAGTAACAATGATAAACAGAACAAAAACATGTTTTCTTCCTTTTTTTGATCCTTTTTCACCCACTGGAAACAAATCATCCAACACATGAGACATAAACAATGTCAGAGTACTAAATGATATTAAGTTTTACATTCATACAAAACATGATATACAATCAGAAACATGTGTTTATTTGTCAGAGCAGTGTTTTAAACAGAACCATGACAGTAAAGTTCTGACTCAGTCCAAACAGCTCTCACATTATTAAGTGGCAGGTGACTCCCCCTGCTGGCTGATGAAGGTATAACATCAACTAAAGACAGCTGTTATTTTGAGACACAGTAAGATGAGATCATTTGTTGAACAACAGAATAAGCGGAGGGACATTAAGTTCCTTTAAGATTAATTTAAAGACTCACACCAGGAACATTTAAAAACTGTCCATATCTACCATTCTGACTTTGAACTCAGGGTCCTGGGATTGGGGTCGAAGTTCTGGGAGAAAGATCAGAGTTCCAAGAAAAAAGTTTGGCTTTTTTGATTTGAGGTCAGACTTCTGGTAAAGAAGTTCTAGAAAAAGGGTCAGAGTTCTGGGAGGAAATTCAGACTTTTAGGAAAAAGGATTTGGATTTCTGGGATTGAAGTGGGAGTTCTGGGTTTAAGCATGGAGTTCAGGGAAGGGGGGGTCAGAGTTCTAAAGAAGAAGAGTTCTGGGAAACAGGTTAGAATGGTCTGTAAGAGTTGTAGTTTTGAGCATGGACTTTTAACTTTTTCTCTAAATTCTTAATTGGAACTCAGGGTTCTGGGATTGGGGTTTGAATTCTCGGAGGGGCGTCAGAGGCAGGGTTTCCGCAACATTGTTTAATGCAAGGCAGTATGGAACCACTCTAAACTCTACTACCTCATGAACCTGTTACCTATAGGGCACTGCCATCAGTCAGTTGCTGGCCTGTGTCAGGCCCCTGTCAACAAAAAAACATGCTTTGCCGCCGATGGGCCGGCCTTCCAACCTACCACCAGGCTTACAAGTTTTCTGGGGGAAACCCTGAGAGGTAGGAATATTCTAGTTGGGTCTCAGAATCGTTGAAGTCAGCATTCTGGGCTTTAGCTTGGAATTCCTGAAAAAGGGTCCAAGTTTTAGGATTGAAGTCAGAGTTCTGGTTTTTGTCTTGGTGTTCTGACTTTTCCCCCCGGCGTTCTGTGAAAATCGTGTTTGGGGTAGGAATTCTGGGAAGGAGGTCAGATTTTTTTGAATGAATTTCTGGAAGAATTGTTTTACTCTTTTTGTCTTTTTCACTTGGACGATCAGTTTCAAACCAGCAGGTCAACATGTTCTGACGGCATCACCTGTTCATTCAGGTGACTATCAGGCCAAGATGTTCACAGAGGAAGGGGTCGACCTCACAAAGGAACTCAATCATCTCTGACCTGGCAGCTTTGTCTCCTCTGTTTGGCATCTCGTGTGCTAACTCCTTCTCAGAATCATTCAGCACCTTTTTCTCCAACAGTTTGTCCACCAGACTTTTAAGGCTAGGTTCTGATATCCCCTTGATGAATCTGCTCCGTATCTTCAACAGATTCTTCTTTGAAGGCAGATTCAGAGCGCTTTTTCTACAGGACTTCTTTGGTCCAGCAGATGGAAGAGGGACGCGTCTCTCCCAGACACTGTGTTTGTTGGTGTCTCTCAAAAACAGTTTAATGTGTTTCAGGATTTTCTCTAAATTCACCTCGAATGATGTAAAGCAGTTGTCATAGTTGTCACAGTAAAATTCTGCTGTTGTTGGTTGAACTAGAACTGAGTCGTCTTCAGGACAAGTGGACAGTGTGTATTCCTGCCCTGGCAGCAGTTTACAGTCTGGGGGTATGTAGAGCTCATCTCCAACATGTTTCTTCCTGGTGCGCCGCACATCACTGAGCACAATGTTATTTGGTAGCATCAACACATTGAGCTGAGATTCAAGATCAGGATCATCCGGTGGCCTGTAGAACAGCAGAACCAGCGCTTGGACCGGCTCAGGAGGTGAGTCTTCATCCTTGACATTACCGAAAGCAGAAAACCCTGAGATGTTGATGATCACATGAGTGTCTGTTATCTTATGAGGGGGGATGAACTCGATGCTCTCATCATTCAGGTGAGCGACTGACAAGAATTGACATCCAGCTGTGGATGGGATCTCACAGTGTGGGAGATGAAGCCGACACACAGACTGCTGCAGACATTTGATGTCAAACAGGGGTCCTGCAGGCTTCTTGTGATGTTGGGCCAGTAGCCTCCTGTCCCAAGAGACAATCCTGTAAACCACGTCCCCTTCTCCCTCCATGTGGAACACCAGGCCCGTCACACTGCACTGGTACAGGCCTGGGCAGGAGCACAGGAACCGGTAGCTTTCATCGTTGTCATCAACAGTGATATCAGGTGTAAACTCCTCAAAGCTGCTTTTTAACAGCATGTCAGGTAAGCTCTGTGATGGTCTGAAGGTCTTGTTCTCTGCACAGCTTATTTGACTCAGTGAGGGAACGCTGTGAGAACGAGGCAAACAGCTGGAGCCTCTTTGACTCCAACCAGGATCTGAGGACAGCTGGAGGTGAGGACGGGTCGGCTGGGTGTTTGTGACTGAGGAGCTCACAGCTGTAACAGGTTCCTCCATTTTAACCAGGGCGTCATCGTCACCTCCTGCCTCACATTCAGATGGTTGAGGCTTGTCATTTATATTTTCTCCACTTCCTGCAGTGTTGACAGTAGAGCTGTAGCTCGAGAAAACACCATCCAGCTGTTGTAACTCTTGATCTAATTTGGATAATTCTGCAGGAGACTGAACCCTGAAGTCTTTTAGTTGAAGCAGGGGTGGACCAGCTGACGCAGTTGGCAAGGTGTTTGTGGCTGAGGACTTCACATCTGTTAGAGATGTCTCCATTTCCATCTGTGCACCACTTTCAGTGCCTGACGCCCTTTCAGACTGGACAGACATTATCTCATATCTTTTTTCTCCACTTTCAGTGTAGAATGCAGAGCTGCAGCTACGGCTGCTGCAAAGCAAACAGCTGGAGCCTCTTTGACTCCAACCAGGATCTGAGGACAGCTGGAGGTGAGAACGGGTCGGCTGGGTGTTTGTGACTGAGGAGCTCACAGCTGGAACAGGTGACTCCATTTCCATCTGTGCATCACTTTCAGCTCCTGACGAGCTTTCAGACTGCACAGACACCATCTCATGTCTATTTTCTTGACTTTCAGTGTAGAATGCAGAACTGCAGCTACGGCTGTTGCAGTCCTGATCTCTGATCAGGTCTAATGTTTTCTGAGAATCAGAAAGAGAGCCATCGAGAGCCATGAAGCGTTGAAGGGTGGATGGACAAGCTATAGAATGCAGCTCAGTTTCGCTGGTATTATCCTGACTGTTTCCTGGTGTAGCACCTGCTGCAGTGGAGAGAGTCTTCATCAGTCCTGTTTCTCTGAGTGGACCAGGTGAAGGTCGATCCAACGAGTAGTCAGAGGAATCAACAGTAGAAGCAACATTAGGGGGACATATCTTCCGTTTCTTCTTCCTTCTGGAGCTGTGGCTTTTTGATTTTCTCTTGTGTTTCACAGCTGACTTTATGTTTCTGTATTCAGAAGTGTCCCAATCAGAGTCAGAGGAGTCAGTATCAGCAGTTATTTTAGGCATACACTTCGCAGCGTGTTTTAATGACCTGTTGGACAAGTTGTCAGCCTGTGTTAACGTCCCGTTCTTTGAAGACAATATTTGACTCAGCGGGGATGTGCTCTCAGAAGGAAAGTAGCGGTCTAATGTTCCTCCCCTAAAGGGAGGTGAAGGTTGTTGAAGGTGAAAATCAACAGACAAAGAGTTTTCAGTTGAGTGGTTCCCAGCAGCAACAGCTGCAGACTGAGGGCAGGTAGCTGGGGTTCGAAATGAAGCAAGCTTTGCCTCCTCAGGAGAAGAAGGTTCCATCTTTTCTTTTTTCCAACTTGATCTCAAGTAGAAACTTTAAAACAGCATTTTCTGTGTTTTTCTTCTGGCACCAGAATCTAAAACAGGGCAGAGAATAGAATGGAGAATTAAAATATCATACAATATAATAAGTTCTTTTACATCTTGAAAACACAATACTTCATACTTATAACACAGTTGATAATAATAAAAATATGGATAATAACGACAAAGACAGAGGACTCAGCTGTCACTTATTAAACATTGATAACTTGGTGATAAGATGTGAGGAAGCAGCTGTTGTTCCCCAAACTTACTTTAATTTCATTTACATAATTACATATTTTGTTTAACTACAATCATAATCATGTACAAGTTAAAATGTATAAGCTCTAAAACCTTGAGAGTGCACACACCACAAGCAGCACCCCCCTTAGCAAAAAGTAGTTTATTCAAGTGCACTACAAGTATACTTATTTCATACTAAAACTGAGGCAGTATACTTGAAGTGTACTTTTTATATACTACATTTTATATACTTAAGAAAAGTATAGTGAAGTATACTTGGCTTATACTGAAAAGTATAAAGAATAGTCTAAAACTAAGTACAATAATACTTAGACTTATACTTTAATACTAAAGTTTATACTTGTACTTTAGTATACTGTGGACTGTGGCGCAAAGACTCTTGGGTATTCTGTTGTTGTTGGTGTAATTATGGTTTGTTAATGTGTTTGTGAATAAGATGATGAGTAAGATGGTTGCGGGTTAATTCACATCCTTGTTCTGTGGTTAAATTGTGTTGACTTAACAAAGATGATAAAATTGTTGGCACCGTGAGTGAAGGAGTGTTTTCCGGGAGACACTTCCCGTCTGTTAAGCTGTGGGCATGTATGGTAATAAATGGTGAATGTCTTGCTAGAGAGATACATTACAAGTGCTAATACTTACAATATCTTGATGCAAGTACAGAAAAAGGTTGAGTCATTGAGTTGTGCTTACATTTAATTTAGCAGAATAAAAATGTTTTTCACTACACACATTTGCTTTGAGGTATTACCCCTCAACTTACATGTTAGTAAACTAAAATGTGGACTAAAAGTATATACTTAGTACACTAGTAGTATATAGATGAGTGTACTTGTTGTATACTTGAAAGTGTACTTCTGTAAACTTAAAATGTCCTTATAAAGTAAACTTAAAGTATACTTTTATAAACTTAAAATGTTCCAATTTAGTCCGAAGAAGTATTAAATTAGTATACTTTCTAGTATGCTACAAGTACATGGTCCATAGTATACTTGCTACACTTATACTAGAGCATACTTAATAAAATGAACTTCAAGTATACTACTTTTTGCTAAGGGCCTGCTATAAAATCCAGCTGGAACCAGCTTTAAAACATTAATGGTCATTAACTGGTCTTGCTGGATTTACCTGGTTGGCCAGCTTGCTCAAGCTGGTTTCACTGGTGATCAGCTGGTTGACCAGTTTTGTGTAGCTGATTGAATGGTTAGCAGCCAGGTTGGTACTTCTGGTGTAACTGGTCAAGTAATGGCAGACCAGCACCAGCACAGTCCTGCTGATCAGGTCTGAGATGACAGATCAGGTGGTTAAAAAAAGAGCAGAAGTTAAGTGCTTAGTAACTGGTCATAATCAAAAATATGAGCTGGTAACTGGTAAGAATAGGAGCTGTTAGTTTGCACACCAGCTGTCAAAAGCCCAGCTCAAACTGGTCAAACTGGTTATCAGCTACAAGCTACCTGCATGGATTTTCCAGGATATTTCACCTGACGGTTTCAGACGTCATTCTTTAATCTATCTTGTGACCACAAACAAAGTCATCTTTAAAAACACAAATAAATAAAAGTATGTAAGGTTATTTTGTATTTTATATTTCTACAGTCAAGTCGTTAGTGTGTGTGTGTGTGTGTGTGTGTGTGTGTGTGTGTGTGTGTGTGTGTGTGTGTGTGGCTTTAAGTTATGTATAGTTTAGTGTGTGTTGCCATCACATTGTGTGTGATTGATACATATCACCATAAATAACATGCAGGCCTTCACAAGACTATACAGCCATCTTTGTCTAAAAGTCAATAGAGTCATCGTTTTTCTTGGATTTCCTCCAGCAAGCAGTCAGAGTGTGTATCTTAACTGGACAGTGTGTGTGTGTCTTTAGGTTGTGTGTGTTTCTTTAAGCTATGTGTGGTTCAGTGTGTGTGTTGAAGCTGTGTGTGTTTGTGTGTGTAGACATCAGTGTTGTCTCTTACTGTCTTCAGGAGTCTCTCCAGGTCGGTGCGTTGTCTTCAGACAGCTGTAGTCCCTCGTTGGATCTGGACGGATTTTAACACCTTTATCTCTGTTGCTCATGTCTGTGACTTCCCATTTTTTCCTCCACAAGCATTCATGTTGATGTTTCATGACAAGCACTGTTGGCCACACCTGTTGGGGTTGTGGTTTGGGATTGATATGACTGCGCATATCCAGTGTGGGTTACAGTTAGTCACAGACGATGGAAGTGGTGCTCACATCAACATCTTCCTTTAAGTGCAAAAGATTTTTGTTTAAATAAAGAATTGTTGCATCAATTTGTCTGACTTTAGTTTCTAAGTATATTTGCACCATAAAATTGGAATTAATGAATGGAAATGCGTGCAGTTAATTATGGCACACCGGTGCGCACTTTCCTTTTATAAATCCCAAATTAAGTTGGAAATGTGCGCACATGGATCAGCCCACTTATTGAATGATCATTTACAGTGATTCACGCCCAGGACCGAGAGAGGAACGAAGAAAATCAATATTTCTGGCACAGAGAACGAGGCGATGGTGTCTCAGGTGGAGGTTAGAACATTCTTGTCCTTTAACCGCACGAGGACAGTGGAGGTCCACGCATCCATCAGCATTACGTGCAGTGCCACTGCAGTATTTCTATGATTACAGCGATCAGACTGCTTCAGGTGCCCAAATTATGCGCAACAATCACTGGTTTATCTCAGCCTGAGATATCATCTGAAAATGTAAGTTTGATACGTGAAGACAACTTATTTATTGAAGTGTAGTTACAGTGAATTCAGCCTGCATCATGATCAGGACTCACAATGAAGTTATGCAGTCTGTTCACTGCAGCGTTTTCACACACAACTACATGAAAACTAAAATCGTACTCGTTGAAAAATGCACAGTATTCATTCTTTGATGCTATTTGATGTAATCTTGGATTTCTACTGCTGTTTGTCTACAGCCTATGTCTCTAGGCTCGACAGGTAGAGCAGACAGGCTGGATGGTGGAGCAGTGGACAGCTGGCCTGTCAGCTCTACATGAGCAGCCTGGAGACACGGACTCTGGAGGATGAGTGACTACAACAGGAGCAGCAGAGGACAGGGAGAGGCTGAACAGGCAGAAGGAACAGAAGGACAAAAGTATTGTGAGGTAACAATACACAAAACTTATTGTGAGAGAACACAAACATTTTGCGAGGTCATACAAAAGAAGTAGTAAAATAAATTACATTTCGGGGCTCCATCTGACCTCATGTGGGTGAAGTGAAACAACCATTTTCAGCCTGTGTTTTATCTTCAGGTTCATTTTTTAAAAAGGCACTTAATTTCCCTCCTGGTGAACGCTTAAGTCTATTTTATTGTACAATAAATGATCTCATCTTACTGTGTCTCAAAATAACAGCTGTCTTTAGTTGATGTTATACCTTCATCAGCCAGCAGGGGGAGTCACCTGCTGGTTAATGATGTGAGAGCTGTTTGGACTGAGTCAGAACTTTACTGTCATGAAACAAGATGAGAGGCTTCTGTTTAAAACACTGCTCTGACAAATAAGCACGTTTCTGATTTTATATGATATTATGTCGTCAAAACTACTGTAAAATTACATTTGTTTTTTTCTCAGGAGTCGATGCTTTGTGGCCGGTGGCATGTGAAAAAAACATGTTTTTGTGCTTTTTGTAAATGAATAAAAATACTCAAATATTGACAGTGTGTAACTGATCTCAGCCCCAAATTGCTTCATCAGGCACTGGGGGGTACAGAGATAACCTCTATAGAAACCAATAATCAATAGGACTAGTGCATCAGAAGAATCAAAGTTTGTCCACTGGAGAAATGAGTGCTGATATAAGTCGCAAAAGCAAATAAGACTCATCAACGACAGGTAAGTTTTATTGAATAATATTTGTGCTGTATAAGTTGCTTTAAGACATGAAATGAAATAAAATGTTAACACATAAGCACAGCAATGAGTGTATTCAGTCTCTTTGAAACAAAAATTACTCACTGGGTTGAATGGTCTTTACAACATTTTTACATTTTAAACCCCTTTAAAGGTTTTTTATTTGTTTTCTTTAACCATTTAAATGTTAATTTGCTCTGGCTAGGTTTTGGACCTACTTGAAGCCAATTTTTAAATCAATTTTATATTTGTTTTAGCCTATTTTGATCTTATTCTGATATATTTTTTAAACCTTTTAACCCCACTTTAACTTATTACTGAATTTATCATTTAAGCTAATATCTAAATCCAATTTAACATACACTTTGGTCCCTTTAGTGAGTAAATTCTTTTGTGAGTTTGCAACACACCTTAAGGTCTCAAATCAAATCAAAATAACTTTCAAAATTCCTCAACTGAAATGGACCCTTTAAATTACATCATCCCTTAACAGGTTAACAAAAGATTGTTCAACACCTTTAACAATAATCAGATTTTAGAGTTTATTTTTCTTTTTATTCCAGTTATGCATAATAATTAGGCTAAACGAAATAATCCTTAATAGGTGTCCTTTAACACTGGCAATTATCAGTCCTACCAGAACTCACAAGATAGTCACAGTTCTACTCGGTTCAGGATCGCTTCATCCGCTGGGCTCAGCTCGCCACCACTGCTGGACTCCTTAAACTCCAAAACACCAAACAAAAGAAAAGATCCAGCCTAAAAGTCCAAAAGAAAATACATTCTTCGTTTTCTGTACATGTCTTCAAGCTGAGATTGCCGTGGACTGAGCCGACATATTTCACTATCTGGTTAGTTTCCCTCTCACTGACGACTGACTGCTAAGTGTTGTGAGTGAGTTGCCATGGCAACGAGTTACCATGGCAACGTTGTTGGGCAGGGCTAGGACGGTTAGCAGTTTTCCCGCTGTTGTCTTCTTCCCTTTGTGTTGTAAAGCAGTCAGAGAGAGAAGTTGTTCACTTCCTATTTTCCACAACTTCTTCAAGGTAATGAACTATTTTTAAATCACTTTAGTCTTTGTCTCTTAACTCTTAAACATAAACCATAAACATTGAAATCACCAAAATACCTTCTGGTACATTAAAATATTGAAAGATGAATAAGTTGCTCCGAACCAAAATCTGCTTCTTCTCATTCAATTTAACCACGCTGTGTTTAACAAAACACACACCCGAGCGTAAAGCTTCGCCATTATGTAAATGGAGCGTTAGAAATCAATACAGGTCAGATTCAGCTAAATCATTCACAGAAATAACCAAATTCGCTCAACAGTAAGTTAGTAAATGTTAGGTACAATCTCAGGTTATCAGTCCGTTTTTGCTGATCCAGGTGACAATGAGAGTAAAACAAACATTATTTTAGCAACTAGCTTCTCACAACTACCTAGTTTAGAGCTAATTATGCAGCTTAGTGGCTAAGCGGCTAGCGCTAGCTAGAAAAGAGAGCGGAAGAAAGATGAAGTAATTTACCTCTCCTTCGGAATAACACAATGCACAGCGGTTAAATCCTTGTCAGTTCAACACACGTGCAAAATATCTCAGTGGAGGAACTTCTACCTTTACAGAAAAGTAAGAACATTATGTTTTTTTCAGGAAAATTAGCAGCACAATGTCAAAGTTAATCCTTCTTGTCCATCTGCTAGCTGTTGTTGCGGACTTTTTTTCTTCCATCACACCGCGAGGCTGAATCCTGATTGGCTCCTTACATGTAGCTATCACGTGCGTCTCACATGAACTAAAGGCTTATTTCACTCGAATGTCAAAGAACGACAATGGAAAATGGAGAAGAACGACATCACAACCATTGGACTGAAAAAAATGAACCATGTATACAGTATAGATCAACATGACCATTGTATGTCTTCTCTCGTTTTTATTGAGTTGACAGTTACCTATTTTATCTTAATGTCTCCTTTTTAATAAACTACAGTTAACCCTTAGTTTTTACTATCATATTTTTCAAATGTCTTACCTCTCATGTTTAGGGCCTAGTAATCTGGGTTACACTGGGGTTACAGATGGTGTTAAAACATTAATGACTTTAATGCACAGCAACATATCTCTTAATACATCCATGATACACCAATAAATCCTCCTGTAGGGTTGACAACAGCAAAAGTCCTTTAATGGCCTTAAAATGTCTTAAATTCAGTTTTATACATTTTAAATTTCTGTATCCAAAATGAGACAAATTTCAATCTTACAGTCCAACAAAAAATGCACTTTTAGACCAACATCACTTTCAATTTTAGAGAGTATTTTATTGACATGAATATTCAGTGATACAGTAACAATGATACCCAGTACAAAAATATGTTTTTTTTTCTCTTTTTTTGTGTTCCTTTTTCACCCACTGGAAACAAATCATCCAACACCTGAGACTTAAACAATATTAGTACTAAAGGATATTAACTTTTACATTCATACATAAACATACTTGATATAAAATCAGAAACATGCGCTTATTTGTCAGAGCAGTGTTTTGAACAGAAGCCTCTCATCTTGTTTCATGACAGTAAAGTTCTGACTCAGTCCAAACAGCTCTCACATTATTAACCAGCAGGTGACTCCCCCTGCTGGCTGATGAAGGTATAACATCAACTAAAGACAGCTGTTATTTTGAGACACAGTAAGATGAGATCATTTATTGTACAACAGAATAAGAGGAGGGACATTAAGTGACTTTAATAGGGCCCTATAAAATCCATTTTATTTTTTCCCAATTTCCATTTAATTTTTTCCCAAATTCCGTTTTTTCCGTTTTAATTTTCGGGAATTCCGTTTTTCCCATTAAAATTTGGGGAATCCAGTTTTTTTTTTTTTTTACCTTTTACTCTTATTTTACTACTAAAACAGTGTTTCTTTAATGTAAATGACAAGACTTACACACATTAAAAATTACCTTAAATTTATTGAGGTGACAAACAAATTTCCTCAATACTGTACCGTAGAGTACACGAAGTACCACTTTAATTTGGGTTTCATTGAATAAAAACATGGTCAGCTCTCAGGCAGATCCAGTAAATGTTTGCATACCAAAATTTAAGTTGTAAATAGTCAAAAAAAATAGCAAAGATGACCAACAAAATGAGAAATTATACTCATGACGTTAGGTCAATAACATACTAACTAACAGCTAGCAGTGAAAACACCAACCCTCCCCCTGTCCTCTGCTTCCCTCCGTTCAGTTTTCTTCAGACATACATTCCTCTTCCACACGAAAACAGCATTTCACTGAATTATGTCAAATTCCGTGATATTCCACGTTTAAGAATAAATTCCATTTTGATCGGCCAATTCCGCGATTTCGTGATCACGGAAATCATAGGGCCCTACTTTAAGATTAATTTAAAGACTCACACCAGGCTGAAAAGTGTTGTTTCTCTTCACCCACATGAAGTCATGATCTCACCTGGAATCAATGTGACTCAGCTGCAGAGTCACAGTGTTACTGACACTACTGACAATAAGTGACATCTAAATAGAAGGGCTACCTGAATACAGACGCTCTACCTGCTGTACCTGAGGAGTCCCATTAGATTTTAGATGGAGTTCAGATTTAATGACACCTGGTTCTTGTTGGGGACTTTACAGAAATCAACACGACAGCAACAAACACAGAATGTAAGAAAATAAAGAGACAAAACTGCTGAAATCAAACATACG
Source organism: Sparus aurata (assembly GCF_900880675.1). Classification (NCBI taxonomy): domain Eukaryota; kingdom Metazoa; phylum Chordata; class Actinopteri; order Spariformes; family Sparidae; genus Sparus; species Sparus aurata. Next base: position 27,897,686 of record NC_044205.1, read on the forward strand.
AAGACTCAATGATCAAAGAATCGGTTGATAAACATCATAAAAACAGTGAAACAGACTGTGTTCAAGATATTTAGTTAAAAATGTCATAAAGATTTATCAGATAGCTATACATTAAAAAACTGTCCATATCTACAATTCTTTTTTCTTTATATTTTCTTTTTGGCCTTTTTATGGCTTTATTGATAGGTCAGCTGGAGATATGACAGGAAACAGGGAGAGAGAGAGGGGGAATGACATGTAGCAAAGGGACCCGGGCCGGAAGTCGAACCCAGGTCCGCTGCAGAGCCTTGGCACAGGGGATGCGCGATCAACTGAGCTAAACGGCGCCCCATATATCTACATTTCTGACTTTTGTTCTCAGAGTTCTGACTTTGAACTCAGGGTCCTTGGATTGGGGTCGGAGTTCTGGGAGGAAGATCAGAGTTCCAAGAAAAAAGTTTGGGTTCTGGGTTTAAGCGTGGAGTGTGATGAGAGGGGGTCAGAGTTCTAAAGAAGAAGTCGGAGTTCTGGAAAAGGGTTAGAATGTTGGTATTGAATTCAGAGTTCTGGTTTTGGGTGTGGACTTCTGATTTTTTGCTCCTAATTCTTACCTTGAACTGAGAGTTCTGGGAAAGAAGACAGAGTTCTCAGAAAAGGGTTGTAGTTTAAGGATTGAAGACAGAATTCTGGTTTTGGATTTGGAGTTCTGATTATTTCCTCCAGATTCTGACTTTAAACTCAGGATTCTGGGATTGGGGTCGGAATTTTGAAAGGAAGGTCACAGTTCTAGGAAAAAGGTTGGAGTATTGGGATTGAAGTCAGAGCTCTGTATTTTAGGTCAGGATTCTTGGTTTGAGCTTGGATTTCTGACTTTTTCTCCAAATTTAAACTCAGGGTACAGGGATTGAAGTTGAAGTTCAGGGTTTGGGAGGAGGTCAGAGTTCTGGGAAAATGGGTTTGGGGTCAACATGCTCTGATGGTATCACCTGCTCATTCAGGTGACTATCAGGCCAAGATGTTTACAGAGGAAGGGGTCGACCTCACGGAGGAACTCAATCACCTCTAAACTGGCAGCTTCACCTTTCCTCCTCACTGTGTCGATAACAAAACGAGCTTTGTCTTCTCTGTTGTGCTTGTCGTCCGCTGACTCCCTCTCAGAATCAGTCAGCACCTTTTTCTCAAACATTTTGTCCAGCAGACTCTTGAGAACAGGTCCTGATATCCCCTCGATGAAGCTGCTCCGTATGTCAAACAGCTTCTCATGTGAAGGCAGATTCAGAGTGCTCTGTCTACAGGACTTTGTTAGTCCAGCTGATGAAAGACAAACTCGTCTCTCCCAGACACTGTGTTTGTTGGTGTCTCTCAGAAACAGTTTAATATGTTTCAGGATTTTCTCTAAATCCACCTCAAATGACGTAAAGTAGTTGTCATAGTTGTCACTGTGAAATTTTGCTGTAGTTGGCTGAACTAGAACCGAGTCGTCTTCAGGACAAGTGGACAGTGTGTATTCCTGCTTTGGCAGCAACTCACAGTGTGGAGATGTTCCTATGTAGAGCTCATCTCCTACTAAGCTCTTCCTGGTGCGTTGCACATTTCGGACCGAGACGTTACCTGGTAGCATCAACACATTGAGCTGAGATTCAAGATCGGGATCATCTGCAGGCCTGTAGAACAGCAGAACCAGCGCTCGGACCGGCTCAGGAGGTGAGTCTTCATCCTTGACGTTACCATAACCAGAAAATCCTGAGATGTTGATGATCACATGAGTTTCTGTTATCTTATGAAGGGGGATGAACTCGATGCCCTCATCATTCAGGTGAGCAACTGACAAGAATGGACATCCAGCTGTGGATGGGATCTCACAGTGTGGGAGATGAAGCCGACACACAGACTGCTGCAGACATTTGATGTCAAACAGGGGTCCTGCAGGCTTCTTGTGATGTTGGGCCAGTAGCCTCCTGTCCCAAGAGACAATCCTGTAAACCACGTCCCCTTCTCCCTCCATGTGGAACACCAGGCCCGTCACACTGCACTGGTACAGGCCTGGGCAGGAGCACAGGAACCGGTAGCTTTCATCATCCTCATCAACAGTGATATCAGGTGTAAACCCCTCAAAGCTGCTTTTTAACAGCATGTCAGGTAAGCTCTGTGATGGTCTGAAGGTCTTGTTCTCTGCAGATAATATTTGACTCAGTGAGGGAACGCTGTGAGAACGAGGCAAACAGCTGGAGCCTCTTTGACTCCAACCAGGATCTGAGGACAGCTGGAGGTGAGGACGGGTCGGCTGGGTGTTTGTGACTGAGGAGCTCACAGCTGTAACAGGTTCCTCCATTTTAACCAGGACGTCATCGTCACCTGCTGACGTGCCTTCAGACTGCGCAGCTCTATTTTCTCCACCTCTTGTATGAATGTATTCATACAGCAACCTGAGGCCATCGTCGTAATCTGTGTCCAGAGGATCTGGAGAGATCTGGTCTGATAATTCTTGAGAACTACAGCTGGAGCTTCTTCTGCTCTGGATGTTTTCTGGAGCAGGTAGGAGGTGAGAACCACCTGGCCGGACGGCTCCAGCCCAGTTATTCTGTGATATAATCTGTTGCTCCATTTCCTCCAGAGCACGCTGGTCACTCCCATAATTCCTTGTGAAAACAGGTAAAGGACAGAGTAAACTCTGGAGTAGAAAATGGAGTAAATGGCGAGCAATAGGGGTGTTATGGGGCCTGTGCAGTAAGATAAAGTAGGTGATCGGAGGAGTAGGTTGCAATGCACGCATCAAACGGATATGATCATTTTTTGAGAGTTCATCTGCTATTTCATAGAGCATCTGTGCGAGTTGCCTTACATGATCATGAGAAAGGGTTACACTTTGACGTAACTCATCTTTAACATACCCGGAGCCGGACATCTCTTTTTTATATTTTCTGTTTCCAGGGTAAAAAAAGACGGGAAAGGAAGGAGATCTGTAGACGGGAGGCCTGGGGAACGCAAAGTGGAGCGATTCTAACATGGTTCTCTTCTAGCAGGCAGCAGATTTTCTGAAAACAGCCCTGAAAAACACAAAGCAGAAAATGTCACATTAATTTTACTCATAAATCACCAATCAATCAACTGTTTAACTCCAAATACTGTGATTGTAAAGAGTCTGACACTCCTTAAAGAGTCCATAACATGTGCTTGGGTTGAATTAAATATGCACGCTGATTCTGGTCCATGTTCCAATGTTCTTTGTTGTGGATCCACTAAAAATAAAAGTGGCATATTCTCCACTTTACACTGAAATATGAAACATATGGATCAATTTGGAAATAAAGAAAATCACTGCATTTCTCATGAACAGTCAAACTGACAAGACGTTTTGTAGAAGACTCTCAAACCACATTTGAACAACATGAGTCAGCAGGTTTTTACTAACTTGTGGAGTCCATGCCAGCTCGAGTCCGAGTCTCTCTGTACACTGACCATGTAAATCTCTCTCTCTCTCTCTAAGGTGTGCACCGTCTTTTTTTATTCAAATTATTCACCTGTTGTGATCTACTTGATACAGGTGTTACAAGAAGTGCAGAAAATACCCCAGACTCCCTCAACAAATCGTGTGATTTTAAGAGTTGTTGCATCACGAGGAGAAACTTAATCAACTTTGTGTAACAGCTACAGTTAATTCTAAATCATTGGCACCTTCTTTTAAAGTCGGCATTAAATAAAATACATTAAGATGTTTCTTTCCTTGTAAAAACTGTCAGTTTGTCGCGGCATCGCCTGTAAAAGCCTCCTTCCGTGTCTGATGTCCGTCTTACCGACCAACGGCTGATTGAATTCACTGTTTCAACTGATTTCAACATTTAAACCAAATTAATCAAATAATATAACACACTGACGGTCAACATGTCAAATTTTACAAACACAGTAAAAAGTCAGTGGAGAAAGTCACCAGACTCCGTTGAAAAAAACGCTATATATATATATATATATATATATATATATATATATATATATATATATATATATATATATATATATATATACTTCGTATGTGTGTGTTTTAACAACCTCTTCCCCCGGACTCCTGAACGCAGCAGACTCCTTTTTGTCGGAACGTCCTCAGAGAGCCTGAAGAATAAAACTTGGGTTAATGAACGGTGATGTTCGATCACGGTACTATAAAGTTTGAACCCATTCTAGACGAACTGATTGGAGTTCTGCCACAGCCCGACTCAGACTTCCTCAACTTCCTTGTTCCTGCAAATGCTCAACGATCTGCTGACACGCCTGCACCAACAGGACCGAGGGGACAGGACCGGAGCCAGGACTTTAGAAATATATAGGGTCAACATGTCCCCCCAGCACTCATCAGAACATTTGGAGAACTGCAGCATAAATGTCTGCATTTTGACAGAAGCAATGAACAATTAGGAAATTATATCAGCGCCAGCAAATAAACTCAAATACTAGCAGAAGACAAAGAAAAAGTTACAAATATGTCCAATGTTGACTTAAATATATTGAAAAGTAGTGTAACGCGTTACTACTGAAAATATGGTAACGAAATGTAGTTCCTTTTTCAGTTGGGCACAACGTTACTTTTCCCAGGGACAGATTTGACAGCGACACTGCCTCAGCTGCGCGCTTGCGCAATAGATGCAGGCTCTCATTCCACACTGAGGCTGGTATTAGCAATAGCATGCGGAGAGCAATCAGTCATCATGGCAAGCGCGGCGGAGCAACCACAACCAACGGTAACTTTTGAGGGATGGAGGTATTTCCATTATTTCGAACGGATTCAAAATAAGAGGAAGAATTTGAGTGTGAGGTGTACACTGTGCCCTGCCAGAAACTTTTCTCCACTGCTGTAAACTCAACAGCCAACCTCCCCAAGCATTTGAAAGTGAAACATGCTAACATGAAGCTTGTAGCTCAAGATCCCCGGGGAAATGATGATATGTCAAGTCAATTTGCACTATAGCTTTGCACCAATTTCAGTGTAGCCTGTTTAATGTAAGAGTTATGTATTCATGTGTTTTGTGCCCATAAGATGCGTCGAGGCTTAATATTTGGTACTATTGTTTGTATTGTTGTTTCTTGTCAAGTGCTCTGTTTTTCATAATAAAGAGCACAAAAGAAATACCTGTTATGTCCTCCATAGTAGAACTTTATGTGGCCTATACACATTTAGGAAATGAGATGGGTTCTGCCCAAAGTCAAGCACCAAAAAAGTAACGTAAAAGTAACGAGTAACGTAAAAAGTTACTTTCCATAGAGGGTAACTAAGTAAAGTAAGGGATTACTTTTTAAGAAGTAACGAATAACGAGTAAACACTACTTTTTAAAAGTAACTTCCCCAACACTGCAAATGGGACCTTCAATGTAATTAAAGTGCAGTCATACATCAGTCATTAGACTGAAACTTGTCTGTTGAAGATACATTCAGTCAAATAAAGTATGAGCTGGTGATTACTGTCACAGTTTGTTTCGAGTGTCCTGACTGTGACCTGATATTCACATGATGGGCAAAAATGGTTCATTCTGAAAAAGACATTTTTGTCCATTTATCTGCCAAGATTTGCATCCAATATCACAAATATGAAGTTAAAGTCACATCAGGCCAGAATATGAACCAGAAACAGTGTTTAACGTGAGCTGGTCAGTGTTTCACATCAAAGTTTTATAAAGGAGCTCACGAGGTGGATGCATTATTTGGATTCTGGATTTACATCCAGCTGTTGCTTGTTCAGACCAGCCAAGCAGACACTCAACAAACAGACCAGATATCTTTAATAGAAATTACAACAGACATTTCACCTGAAATATGAACTGAGACAGCTTTGTGTTCAAATCTGGTGTGATCTACTGAGTGCTGGGTTACAGATGGTGTTACCACTTAATGACTTTAATGCACAACTACTAATCTATTAATACATTAATGACTTTAATGCACAGCTACAAATCTATTAATACATTAATGACTTTAATGCACAGCTACAAATCTATTAATACATCCATGATGCACCAATAAATCCTCCTGTCGGTTTGACAACAGCAAAGATCCTTTAAACAGCCTTAAAATGTCTTAAATTCAGTTTCATAAATATTCATGAATGTAAATTATTCCATATCCAAAATGAGACAATTTCAATCTTATATTCCAACAAAAAATGCACTTTTAGATCAACGTCAGTTTCAATATTAGAGAGTATTTACTGACATGAATATTCAGTGATACAGTAACAATGATACTCAGTACAAAAACATGTTTTCTTCCTTCTTTTGTTCCTTTTTCACCCACTGGAAACAAATCATCCAACACCAGAGACTTAAACAATATTAGTACTAAAGGATATTAACTTTTACATTCATACATAAACATATAAAATCAGAAACATGTGCTTATTTGTCAGAGCAGTGTTTTAAACAGAAGCCTCTCATCTTGTTTCATGACAGTAAAGTTCTGACTCAGTCCAAACAGCTCTCACATTATTAACCAGCAGGTGACTCCCCCTGCTGGCTGATGAAGGTATAACATCAACTAAAAACAGCTGTTATTTTGAGACACAGTAAGATGAGATCATTTGTTGAACAACAGAATAAGAGGAGGGACATTAAGTTCCTTTAAGATGAATTTAAAGACTCACACCAGGCTGAAAAGTGTTGTTTCTCTTCACCCACATGAGGTCATGATCTCACCTGGAATCAATGTGACTCAGCTGCAGAGTCACAGTGTTACTGACACTACTGACAATAAGTGACATCTAAATAAAAGGGCTACCTGAATACAGACGCTCTACCTGCTGTACCTGAGGAGTCCCATTAGATTTTAGCTGGAGTTCAGATTCAATGACACCTGGTTCTTGTTGGGGACTTTACAGAACGCAACATGACAGCAACAAACACAGAATGTAAGAAAATAAACAGACAAAACTGCTGAAATCAAACATACGAAGACTCAGTGATCAAACAATCAGGTGATAAACATCATAACAGTGAAACAGACTGTGTTCAAGATATCTGGTTAAAAATGTCATAAAGATTCATTAGTTAAAAAATATTAAACATTTTAAAACTGTCCATATCTACAATTCTGACTTTTGTTCTGAGAGTTCTGACTTTGAACTCAGGGTCCTGGGATTGAGGTCAGAGTTCTTGCTTCGGGCTTGGAGTTATGACTTTTTTCTCCTTATTCTTACTTTGGACTCAGAGTTCTGGGATTAAGGTCAGAGATCTGTGAAGGAGGTCAGGGTTCTGGTTTGGTTGTTATAGTTCTGGGTTTGAGCTCTAAGTTTTGGGAAAGGCTTTCAGAGTACCAGAAAAGAAGTTCTTTGGAAACCCTTCTCTGTAAACACCGGGTCGACAGGTTCTGCCTGCATCACCTGTTTGTTGAGCTTCAGATCAGGCCAAGATGTTCACAGAGGAAGGGGTCGACCTCACAGAGGAACTCGATCATCTCTGAACTGGCAGCTTCACCTTTCATCCTCACTGTGTCGATAACAAAACGAGCTTTGTCTCTTTTGTTTTGCATCTCGTCTGCTAACTCCCTCTCAGAATCAGTCAGCACCTTTTTCTCAAACAGTTTGTCCAGCAGACTCTTGAGAACAGGTCCTGATATCCCCTCGATGAAGCTGCTCCGTATGTCAAACAGCTTCTCGTGTGAAGGCAGATTCAGAGCGCTCTGTCTACAGGACTTTGTTAGTCCAGCAGATGAAAGACAAACTCGTCTCTCCCAGACACTGTGTCTGTTGGGGTCTCTCAGAAACACTTTAATATGTTTCAGGATTTTCTCCAAATCCACCTGGAATGATGTAAAGTAGTTGTCATAGTTGTCACTGTGAAATTTTGTTGTTGTTGGTTGAACTAGAACTGAGTCGTCTTCAGGACAAGTGGACAGTGTGTATTCCTGCCCTGGCAGCAACTCACAGTATGGGGATGTCTCTGTGTAGAGCTCATCTCCAACATGTTTCTTCCTGGTGCGCCGCACATCACTGAGCACGACGTTACCTGGTAGCATCAACACATTGAGAAGAGATTCAAGATCTTGATCATTTGGGGGCCTGTAGAACAGCAGAACCAGCGCTCGGACCGGCTCAGGAGGTGAGTCTTCATCCTTGACGTTACCATAACCAGAAAACCCTGAGATGTTGATGATCACATGAGTTTCTGTTATCCTATGAGGGGGGATGAACTCGATGCCCTCATCATTCAGGTGAGCGACTGACAAGAATTGACATCCAGCTGTGGATGGAATCTCACAGTGTGGGAGATGAAGCCGACACACAGACTGCTGCAGACATTTGATGTCAAACAGGGGTCCTGCAGGCTTCTTGTGATGTTGGGCCAGTAGCCTCCTGTCCCAAGAGACAATCCTGTAAACCACGTCCCCTTCTCCCTCCATGTGGAACACCAGGCCCGTCACACTGCACTGGTACAGGCCTGGGCAGGAGCACAGGAACCGGTAGCTTTCATCGTTGTCATCAACAGTGATATCAGGTGTAAACTCCTCAAAGCTGCTTTTTAACGGTATGTCAGGTAAGCTCTCTGATGGTCTGAAGGTCTTGTTCTCTGCACAGCTTATTTGACTCAGTGAGGGAACGCTGTGAGAACGAGGCAAACAGCTGGAGCCTCTTTGACTCCAACCAGGATCTGAGGACAGCTGGAGGTGAGGACGGGTCAGCTGGGTGTTTGTGACTGAGGAGCTCACAGCTGTAACAGGTTCCTCCACTTTAACCAGGACGTCACTGTCAGCTGCGTCATCAGAATGCCCAGACATTATCTCAGATCTACTTTCTTCACCTTTAGTGTAGAATATAGGGCTGCAGCTCAATTCTTCCATAGTATCTAAAGTTAGATCTAAGTCGGATAATTTTGCAGGAGATTTACTCATATTGTCTGGTATTTTAAAAGTGGATGGACCAGCTGTTTCATGCAGTTCATTTTCCCTGTTATTATCCTTACTGTTTCCTGGTGTAGCATCTGATGCAGTGGAGAGAGTCTTCATCAGTCCTGTTTCTCTGAGTGGACCAGGTGAAGGTCGATCTAACGTGTAGTCAGATTGATCAACAGTAGAAGCAACACCAGGGGAAGATTTCTTTGATTTCTTCTTCCTTCTGGAGCTGTGGCTTCTTGATTTATTTTTATGTTTCACAGCTGACTTTATTTTGCTGCGTTCTGAAGTGTCACAATCAGAGTCAGAGGAGTCAGTATCATCAGTCATTTTAGGTATGTGCTTCGTAGATAAGTCTAATGACATGTTGGACATGTATTCAGCCTGTGTTAAGGTCCTGGGTATTTCACTCAGTGAGAATGGGTTATAAGAAAGAGAGAGAGATGACAACTGTGCAAAGAGAGGCTTTTCAGTTGAATAGTTCTCAGCAGTAACAGGTGGAAACATTTCTTCTCTGGCTCTACCGTCAGGCTTTTGAGGGTCAGAGTGTATTTGTGTTGAACTGGAATCAGACAGAAAATGTCCTCTGACTGATGTTCCAAATAATGGCTTCCCTGCACTGGCTGTTCTCCTGGTATCATCCTGACTGTGTCCTGGTGTAGCATCTGATGCAGTGGAGGGAGTCTTTATCACTGTTTCTCTGAGTGGACCAGGTGAAGGTCGAGCTAACATGTAGTCAGAGGAATCAGTAGCAGCAGTCACCTTAGGTACATAATTCGCATATTGTGAAGAGAATAGATGATGGTCTGAGAATGGAAGATGGAGGGATGACTGAGAGCTACATTGGTTGTCATAGGATGGGAGATGGGAGAGAGAAGGAGAATATCCTATGGCCCACCTTTCATTTGACAGGCCTGGGTCTGGTTTATCATGACCAACCACTGTGCTACTGTATGACTCAACTCCCTTTCCTCTGTCATAAAATGAGTATGAATCTTTGTCGTCTGTGGTGGAGGGCTGAAAGGTGGACGGACCAGCTGCTGCATGCAGCTCAGTTCTCCTGGTATCATCCTGACTGTGTCCTGGTGTAGCATCTGCTGCAGTGGGATATATTTTCTTACTCTCTCCAAGGATTAACTCATCAGATGAATACAAACTAAAGGAAGCTCTCATTTGTTTCCCCATTCTCCAATCCAAGTCGGTAGGTAAACGTTCAATGGGTGGGTTGTTAAGAGAAGGAGAATGTTCTGTGTGTGCCCTTTCATATGATGGTATATATGGACTTTGGGCATTATTCCAGCTTGATGTAGGCGAGGAAAAAGGGGAAACATATAACGGGCCTGTGTAAGCATTGTAAGGCACTGGTCCGGACAATTCTTCTGTAGGGGACAATCGGGAAAATGCTTTGAGCCTTTTTTGATGTTTGAGTAAAGGAGAAGGAAGACCATCCCCCCTGATTACACTGGATGATCCATAAACAGGGAAAGAGCAAGTGGAGGCAAAACTGGAAAACAAACCGGTGACTTCTTGTCTTGGCGGTTTATCAAGAACATTCAATGTGCTACCAGATAACTCAACTCCCTTTTCTCTGTCATAAAAACTAGCAGAGTCTGAATCTTTGTCGTCTGTGGTGGAGGGCTGAAAGGTGGATGGACCAGCTGCTGCATGCAGCTCAGTTCCCCTGGTATCATCCTGACTGTGTCCTGGTGTAGGATCTGCTGCAGTGGAGAGAGTCGTTATCAGTCCTGTTTCTCTGAGTGGACCAGGTGAAGGTCGAGCTAACGTGTAGTCAGAGGAATCAGTATCAGCTGTAGGATGCTTTGTAGATAAGTCCAATGACATGTTGGACACGTATTCAGCCTGTGTTAAGGTGCTGTTCTTAGCAGAGGGTACTTGACTCAGTGAGGATGTGTGATTAGAACGAGAGAGAGGTGAATGCTGTTTGAGGTGAGGGTTTTCAGTTGAGAAGTTCCCAGCAGTAGCAGGTGGGAACATTTCTCCTTTGGCACTACATTCAGGCTTTTGAGGGTCAGAGTGTAATTGTGTTGAACTGGAAGCAGGCAGACAATATCCACTGCCTGATGTTCCAAGTAATAGCTTCCCTGGACTGGCTGATTCCCTGGTATCATCCTGACTGTGTCCTGGCCTAGCATATGCTCCAGCGGTGGACGCGTAGGAAGAACGTGGAAAATGGAATGCACTTTTGAGGATGGACTGATAGCTGGGAGGTGGATTGTCATAGGATTGGAGACCATGAAGAGGACGATGTGCTCCGACTAATCCTTCATATAACAGTCCTGGTTGAGGTAGTACATTGTGGGTGGCCTGTTCTTTCTGTTTTTCTCCACTGATGGATACTTTGAGATCCTGGGCACTGCTTTTAGTCCATGGTTCAACATGAGGCGTACTGTTCATGATTGTTGTTGGCGGTTTATCATAAACATCCACTGTGTTACCAAATAACTCAACTCCCTTTTCTCTGTCATAAAAACTAGCAGAGTCTGAATCTTTGTCCTCTTTGGTGGAGGGCTGAAAGGTGGATGGACCAGCTGTTTCATACAGCTCAGTTCTCCTGGTATCATCCTGACTGTGTCCTGGTGTAGCATCTGCTGCAGTGGGATACGTTTTCTTACTCTCTCCAAGGATTAACTCATCAGTTGAATAAAAACAAGTGGAAGCTCTCATTTGTTTCCCCATTCTCCAATCCGAGTCGGTAGGTAAACGTTCAATGGGTGGGTTGTTAAGAGAAGGAGAATGTTCTGTGTGTGCCCTTTCATATGATGGTATATATGGACTTTGGGCATTATTCCAGCTTGATGTAGGCGAGGAAAAAGGGGAAACATATAACGGGCCTGGGTCAGCATTGTAAGGCACTGGTCCAGTCAAGTTTTCTACAGCAGACAACTGGGAAAATACTTTGAGCCTCTTTTGATTTTTGACTAAAGGAGAAGGAAGACCATCCCCCCTGATTACACTGGATGATCCATAAACAGGGAAAGAGCAAGTGGAGGCAAAACTGGAAAACAAACCGGTGACTTCTTGTCTTGGCAGTTTATCACGAACATTCACTGTGCTACCGTATGACTCAACTCCCTTTGCTCTGTCATAAAATGAGTCTAAATCTTTGTCCTCTTTGGTGGAGATCTGAAGGGTGGATGGACCAGCTGTTGCATGCAGCTCAGTTCTCCTGGTATCATCCTGACTGTGTCCTGGTGTAGGATCTGATGCAGTGGAGAGAGTCTTCATCACTGTTTCTCTGAGTGGACCAGGTGAAGGTCGAGCTAACATGTAGTCAGAGGAATCAGTAGCAGCAGTCACCTTAGGTACATACTTCGCATATTGTGAAGAGAATAGATGATGGTCTGAGAATGGAAGATGGAGGGATGACTGAGAGCTACATTGGTTGTCATAGGATGGGAGATGGGAGAGAGAAGGAGAATATCCTATGGCCCACCTTTCATTTGACAGGCCTGGGTCCGGTTTATCATGACCAACCACTGTGCTACCGTATGACTCAACTCCCTTTCCTCTGTCATAAAATAAGTCTGAATCTTTGTCGTCTGTGGTGGAGGGCTGAAAGGTGGATGGACCAGCTGTTGCATACAGCTCAGTTCTCCTGGTATCATCCTGACTGTGTCCTGGTGTAAGATCTGCTGCAGTGGGATACGTTTTCTTACTCTCTCCAAGGATTAACTCATCAGTTGGATCAAAACTAGAGGAAGCCCCAATTTTTTTTCTGGTTCTCCAATCAGAGATGGTAGGTAAATGTTCAATGGGTGGGATGTAAAGAGAGGGAGAATATCCTGCGGGCTCCCTTTCAAATGATGGTATATACGGACTTTGGGCATTATTCCAGTTTAATGTAGTCGAGGAAAATATATTGTGAGTCGCTTGTCCTTTCGATTTCTCTCTAGGTCTGGACCCTTGGAAAACAGTGCTGAGCCGTTGTTTTTGTGAGGGAGAAGGAAGACCATCCCCCCTGTACACACTGGGTGTCCCGTAAACAACGGCAGCGGAGAAAGTTCCGGGGAGCAAACTGCTGACTTTTTGTCTTGGCGGTATACCATGACCACCCACTGTGCTACCAACTCGATTTTCTCTGTCATAAAATGCATAGGAGTCTGAATCTTTGGACTCTTTGGTGGAGGGCTGAAAGGTGGACAGACCAGCTGTTGCATACAGCTCAGTTCCCCTGGTATCATCCTGACTGTGTCCTGGTGGAGGATCTGCTGCAGTGGGATATGTTTTCTTACTGTCTCCAAGGATTAACTCACCAGAATCAAAACTAGGGATGTAAGGAGAAGGAGAATATCCTGCAGATGCATGTTTACATAATATTCTAGGTACATCATTCCAGTTTGATGTAGATGGGCCTGGGGAAGGTGGTATATTGTGAGTCACTTGTCCTTTTGATTTTTTTTCAGGTCTGGACCCTTTGACAACAACTTTTTGTTTGCGTGAAAGAGAAGGAAGAATACCCCCCCTGATCACACTGGATGACTCAAAAACAGGGAAAGAGGAAGAGGAGGCAGATCTCGGCAGTTCATCTTGAACACCTTCCTCTAAACACTTCTCATCTGCAGTCATCTGATTTTCTGAGACTGAAGTTTGACCTCCTTGATTTTTGTGTAACGACTCATCTCCATCTTTCGTCAGCTCTTCCTCTTCAGTCTCTGGTGAGTCATCTGATTGCTTACCACAGTCTGTATCATGCTGAGCAGGGTGAGGAGGAGGAGGAGTAGGAGGAGGAGGAGGAGGAGAAGGTGCTCCCTCTGTTTGCTCCATCTCTTCTTTTCCTTTTTACAACTCGATCTCAAATAGAAACTTTTATAACAGCTTTGAGTTTTTCTTCTGGTCCCAGAGCCTAAAATAAAGCAGAGGATTGAAAAATAAATTCCTTTAAAAGTTGTTTTAGACTTTAAAATCACATCTTAAATGTTAACTACTTATAACACTGTTGATAATCAATAATATATTGATCACTGACACTAGAAGAGAGAGGATGCGTTTCATACCATCGTTTTGGCATCTAAATGTGTGGAAACCTGCAATAAGACTTTAGGAAACAGCTGCTGTTCCTCAAAAACTGCTTTAATTACATTGATATAATGTTTTGTTTAATTACATTTATGTTTTCTGTCATTCTACAGAAACGCCCACTTTAAAAAGGACAGATGTCTGAAAATGTTCTCCTTTTTTAACATTTAAACTTTGACCACACTGTTCCAGAGCTCAGCGACTCAAACACTTATAAATAAAATGTATTCAGTACTCAGCTGACTGATGTTACTGTCAGCTGCATGCTTCTGTGGTTTTCTTGCTCAACAGATGTTGAGGAAGTGATGACGTAGTTCTCCTCGGACATGCCTCTTTGTTCAGGATTTCTCTGTCCAAACAGAGCTGAACTGCGTTTTGGCTCCTGTTTGAGGAAACATGTCTAACGTTCAGTCGCTGTATCAAAGCTGCTGGTTTTTACAGAAGATGATGAAATAAAACGGATCAACAGGAAAACCACATAACAACCACAGACGCGTTCGGTGGACCAGTTAACATAGTCCAGTTCTCTCTAAATCTGTCGTACGACCAGAGACAAAGTCATCCTGTAAAAATAAAAGTCTGTGAAGTAACTGTGTGTGTGTGTGTGTGTGTGTGTGTGTGTGTGTGTAGCCGTCAGTGTTGTCTCTTACCGTCTTCAGGAGTCTCTCTGAGTTCGGTGTGTTCTCTTCACCGGTCGGTTCGGACAGCTGTAGTCCCTCTTTGGATCTTGTCAGAGGACGCAGGCGGACTTTTACGCACAGATTCCTCCATCAGTGTTGCTCATGTGTGATGGTAACTGACACATTTCCTCAGTGAAGGGGGCGGACCTGGTAACACTATATTTATACTTTCTGTGTTGTTTTCCTGTCGGGGTGATTTTGCTGTGAGTTTTCAGCGCTGACGGAACCACAACCACTGGACTTCTATGTGTTGGAGTGAGTGCCGAGTTTATGGTGTTAAAGCATATACCCACCCTTAAATCACCCTTTAGTTTAATAATGACATTTAAACATCACTTAAAGCTGCAGTCTGGAGTTTTGAGAATAAAGTGGACTTATTTGAATAATACCGCTAACAGGTCAGTCCTTCAAAGCCCCTCCCACAGAGGAGCCTGCCATGCACGAGCAGGCTTGTAACCATGGTAACAGAGGAAGCCAGATAACCAAGATGGCGCATTCAAAATAACAACAACAGCCCTGATAAGCCCTGATTGTTCTATTTCTGACCAATACAACTAAATAGAGCTCAACAGTGACCGCCCACTTCTTTTTTAATGGCTCTGGCTCCGGAAGTGAATTTGCCATTCATTTACTCCATTGACGTTTCATAAAATCTGTATATTAAGAGTTTTAGGCCTGGAGCCAAGCCAATCAGCTAGGAGATGAATAATGACCAAAAAACATTAAATTCGGCACAAAAAAAATTTTGGAAAACAGAGAAAAAAGCAAAGGTACAAGACTGTGTACATAATTATCTTAAGAATAAAGGAACTACTCATCCATAAACCACTGTGAATGTAACAGCGATGTCTCTGATTGGTGGAGCTCGCTGTTACCATGGAAATGTTTACCAAACCCGCAAATTTCATGTTCAGCTGAACCCTTCAGAAACTCTTATCCTCATCTCTAAATGAACGCAGCAGGTCAGAAAGTGAAATCATGGAGGCTGGTAAACGATCGTAGAGTTCAGTGTTAGCAGTAACGAGCTAACATGAAATTTGCAGATTCTGTAAACATTTCCATGGTAACAGCAAGCTCCACCAATCAGATACGTCGCTTTTACACTATAGGATTGTGGGTAGTGTAGTACTTCTGCATGACATCGCAAATAAAGCATGTTTTTCTTAAAACAAGGTTAATATCATACGGACTTGTGGCTTCTACAGGATCATATGTCATCGTTTGACAGTCTGATAACTCGTGGTGAGTCTACTTTGGATGGTTACGACATTATGGCCAATGATCGAAATCTCTATGCAGAATATGAATGGCATTTTAACTTCCGGAACCTCACTGTTCAGCTCTATTACAATAAGGAGTGCCTCATGCAGATCACTGTAGATATCCAGAGTAACAAACAATATTCCTCACATCGCTGTAGACAAAGTTATCAGGTAATCACTCAGGTGATCATCATCACCATGCTGCCTTTCTGAAGCATGAACTTTAGTTCTATAAACAAATTCAGCTCGACAGCAACATTGTACAGCGATATTATAATAACAATAATAATAATAATCATACATTTAATTTGTAATGCACTTTACATTTAAACAAATCTCAAAGTGATATAATCTTAAAGTGCTAAGTGATATACGCTATTGCAAGTATTACTCAGCTTCGTGGTTAAAACATAGAATGAAACATACAACAAGCAGGGGTCCTTACCTGTCCTGCAGAAAAGTCCTTACAGATCCTGCAGCTCCTCCACCTCTGAAATGATGCTCAGATATTTATCCTAGTTTTCTCTCTGACTCGGTCCAGTTCTTTGTTTTTACACTGCTTTCTTCATCAATCTACTTATGTCTTCTCTTTGACGTGGGCAATGGTGGGGCATTAGTCTCTGTTGTTGTTGTCTGTTCTCTGCCACTGTTTACAGTTTGAGCGGGAGCTAGAGTTCTCAACGGGTCGGCCTGGCCCGACAAACCCGACCAGACCCCGTTTGGACCGAATTCGGGCCAAAAAAAAATACGCAAATGGTCCGGGTCGGGTTGGGCCTCGGGCTTCCTTTTTTATAAAACACATTTCATAAAACACATTTCTTACAGGTTGTAAATTATATAGACCTATTGTTTGTTATCAATCATCGCTGTTCACTTGTGATGAAGAGTCTGGCTGCCTGCTTCATGGGGAGGGGCAGACGTGGACCTGACGCTGCTGCGTAAAGTTACGATAACAAGTGTATGAGGACAACAATGCAGGCGCGTGGGGGGGGTCAGGTTCGGGCCGGGTTCGGGCAGACAATTCATGCTGGTGTGTCAGGATGCGTCGGGTTCGGGCTTAAAAACCCGCGTGCCGGGTCGGGTCGGGTTGTAATTTTCAGGCCCGTTGAGAACTCTAGAGGGAGCTTATCTGACCAGGTGAGAGCAGGCACTTTGCCAGCAGGTAGGCACCAGAATGATTGACACTTCTCAGACACTCTCCTTGGCTCTGATTGGTTGTATTTAGCCAGAAAGGTGGATTCCCCCAAATCAATTATGGCCACTGGGTAGAGCCACAGACAGTTGACCTGTGTCTGATTCTACTGTCAGATCATAATGACAATTTTAGCAAATAAAACAAAAACTTTATACTTTATAGTAACTTTATTATAATAATCATAAATAAATAGTAAATGTATAGTTAACTGGATTTAGTTAAATAATTTCACTGTTAAGAAACAATGAAATTATTCATAAAACATGTATTAAGTAATTGTTGATAAATGAACTACATATTATTTATGAATGATCTACAGTTTTATAAACAACTTCTCAATAAACAACTTCAAATAAATGGTTTATAAAGCATTTTGTTGCTTCTTAAAAGTGAAATCGCTGTTAATTGAAGTTTGATTAACTATAAATGTACCATTTATTAATGATGGTCATTATAGTGTTACTGGTGTCAGTACTTTTTAGCATAGAAATAAGATTAAATCAGTTTAATACCGTTAAGTCAACATTGGCCATATTTGTAACTTCTTCTTTGTCTTCTGCCAGAATTTGAGTCTAATTTTCATCTATTTGCTGGCACTGATATAATTTCCTAATTGTTCATTGGTTCTGTCAAAATGCAGAGATTTATGCTGCAGTTCTCAAAATGTTCTGATGGGTGGGTGGTGGGACTTCGACAGATACATTCAGTCAAATAAAGTATGAGCTGGTGATTACTGTCACAGTTTGTTTGTTTGTGTCCTGACTGTGACCTGATATTCACAATGACGAGCATAAACGGTTCATTCAAGTGCTGAAAAATAAAATTTTGTCCATTTATCTGCCGCGACTTGTAGCTAATATCAGAAATATGGAGTTAAATGAGTCACATCAGGCCAGAATATGAACCAGAAACAGGGTTTACCCTGAAGGTCTTGAAATCAAACTTAATAAGTGCGTCCACGTGTTTTTTCAGCATAGATGAGTGTTAGTGAATGTGAAGTTCTCCAATTTCAATCACAACAGCCCACAACGTGAGCTGGTCAGTGTTTCACATCAAAGTTTCATAAAGGAACTCACGAGGTGGATGAATTATTTGGCACAACAGATTTTGGGCCTACCGAGAGATTTACATCCAGCTGTTGTTTGTTCAGACCAGCCAAGCAGACACTCAACAAACAGACCAGATATCTTTAATAGAAATTACAACAGACATTTCACCTGAGGTCTGAACTGAGACAACCTTTCGTTCAAATCTGGTGTGATTTACTGAGTACTGGGTTACAGATGGTGTTACCACTTAATGACTTTAATGCACAACTACAAATCTCTTAATACATCCATGATGCACCAATAAATCCTCCTGTAGGTTTGATGACAGCACAGATCCTTTAAACAGCCTTAAAATGTCTTCAATTCAGTTTCATAAATATTCATGAATGTAAATTATTCTGTATCCAAAATGAGACAAATTTCAATCTTACAGTCCAACAAAAAATGCACTTTTAGATCAACGTCAGTTTCAATATTAGAGAGTATTTACTGACATGAATATTCAGTGATACAGTAACAATGATACTCATGTACAAAAACATGGTTGCTTTCCTTTTTTTGTTCCTTTTTCACCCACTGGAAACAAATCATCCAACACCTGAGACTTAAACAATATTAGTACTAAAGGATATTAACTTTTACATTCATACATAAACATGATATAAAATCATTAACATGTGCTTATTTGTCAGAGCAGTGTTTTAAACAGAAGCCACTCATCTGGTTTCATGACAGTAAAGTTCTGACTCGGTCCAAACAGCTCTCACATTATTAACCAGCAGGTGACTCCCCCTGCTGGCTGATGAAGGTATAACATCAACTAAAGACAGCTGTTATTTTGAGACACAGTAAGATGAGATCATTTATTGTACAACAGAATAAGAGGAGGGACATTAAGTTCCTTTAAGATGAATTTAAAGACTCACACCAGGCTGAACAGTGTTGTTTCTCTTCACCCACATGAGGTCATGATCTCACCTGGAATCAATGTGACTCAGCTGCAGAGTCACAGTGTTACTGACACTACTGACAATAAGTGACATCTAAATAAAAGGGCTACCTGAATACAGACGCTCTACCTGCTGTACCTGAGGAGTCCCATTAGATTTTAGCTGGAGTTCAGATTTAAAGACACCTGGTTCTTGTTGGGGACTTTACAGAACGCAACACGACAGCAACAAACACAGAATGTAAGAAAATAAAGAGACAGAAGTGCTGAAATCAAACAACGAAGACTCAGTGATCAAAGAATCAGTTGATAAACATCATAACAGTTAAACAGACTGTGTTCAAGATATCAGGTTAAAAATGTCATAAAGATTCATTAGTTAAAAAATATTAAATAGATTCAACATTTAAAAACTGTCCATATCTACAATTCTGACTTTTGTTCTCAGAGTTCTGATCTTGAGCTCAGGGTCCTGGGATTGGGGTCGGAGTTCTGGGAGGAAGATCAGAATTCCGAGAAAACAGTTTGGGTTCTGGGTTTAAGCGTGGATTGTGGTGAGAGGGGGTCAGAGTTCAAAAGAAGAAGTCGGAGTTCTGGAAAAGGGTTAGAATGTTGGTATTGAATTCAGAGTTCTGGTTTTGGGTGTGGACTTCTGATTTTTTGCTCCTAATTCTTACCTTGAACTGAGAGTTCTGGGAAAGAAGACGGAGTTCTCAGAAAAGGGTTGTAGTTTAAGGATTGAAGACAGAATTCTGGTTTTGGACTTTGAGTTCTGATTATATCCTCCAGATTATGACTTTGAACTCAGGGTTCTGGGATTGGGGTCGGAATTTTGTAAGGAAGGTCAGAGTTCTAGGAAAAAGGTTGGAGTATTGGGATTGAAGTCAGAGCTCTGTATTTTAGGTCAGGATTCTTGGTTTGAGCTTGGATTTCTGACTTTTTCTCCAAATTTAAACTCAGGGTACAGGGATTGAAGTTGAAGTTCAGGGTTTGGGAGGAGGTCAGAGTTCTGGGAAAATGGGTTTGCTCTGATGGTATCACCTGTTCATTCAGATGACTATCAGGCCAAGATGTTTACAGAGGAAGGGGTCGACCTCACGGAGGAACTCTATCACCTCTAAACTGGCAGCTTCACCTTTCCTCCTCACTGTGTCGATAACAAAACGAGCTTTGTCTTCTCTGTTGTGCTTGTCATCCGCTGACTCCCTCTCAGAATCAGTCAGCACCTTTTTCTCAAACAGTTTGTCCAGCAGACTCTTGAGAACAGGTCCTGATATCCCCTCGATGAAGCTGCTCCGTATGTCCTTCAGAATCTGGACTGAGCTGCCCTGCACACAGGGTCTCTTTAGTCCAGCAGACGGAAGACAAACCTCTCTTTGCCACACAATGTGAGAGCTGTTGGTGTCTCTCAGAAGCACCTTCATATTCAACATGATTGTTTTTAACGTCACCTGGAATGACGGGATGTAGTTGTCATAGGACTCCTCATCAAATTCTGCATCTTTCGGTTGAACTAGAACTGAGTCGTCTTCAGGACAAGTGGACAGTGTGTATTCCTGCTTTGGCAGCAGTTTACAGTGTGAGGACGTCTCTATGTAGAGCTCATCTCCAACTAATTTCTTTCTGGTGCGTCGCACATCCCGGACCACGACATTCCTCGGAAGCATCAACACATTCAGGAATGATGTGAGATTTTGATCAGACAAAGGCCTGTAGAACAGCAGAACCAGCGCTCGGACCGGCTCAGGAGGTGAGTCTTCATCCTTGACGTTACCGAAAGCAGAAAACCCTGAGATGTTGATGATCACATGAGTGTCTGTTATCTTATGAGGGGGGATGAACTCGATGCCCTCATCATTCAGGTGAGCGACTGACAAGAATGGACATCCAGCTGTGGATGGGATCTCACAGTGTGGGAGATGAAGCCGACACACAGACTGCTGCAGACATTTGATGTCAAACAGGGGTCCTGCAGGCTTCTTGTGATGTTGGGCCAGTAGCCTCCTGTCCCAAGAGACAATCCTGTAAACCACGTCCCCTTCTCCCTCCATGTGGAACACCAGGCCCGTCACACTGCACTGGTACAGGCCTGGGCAGGAGCACAGGAACCGGTAGCTTTCATCGTTGTCATCAACAGTGATATCAGGTGTAAACTCCTCAAAGCTGCTTTTTAACAGCATGTCAGGTAAGCTCTGTGATGGTCTGAAGGTCTTGTTCTCTGCACAGCTTATTTGACTCAGTGAGGGAACGCTGTGAGAACGAGGCAAACAGCTGGAGCCTCTTTGACTCCAACCAGGATCTGAGGACAGCTGGAGGTGAGGACGGGTCGGCTGGGTGTTTGTGGCTGAGGAGCTCACAGCTGTAACAGGAGCCTCCATTTTAACCAAGACGTCATCGTCACCTCCTGCCTCACATTCAGACGGTTGAGGCTTGTCATTTATATTTTCTCCACTTCCTGCAGTCTCGACAGTAGTAGAGAAGTTACGGTTCTGATAATTGTATTGAAACTCTAGATCTAAGTCGGAAAATTCTGATTGAACCTGGAAGTCTGGTAGTTGAAGGGAGGATTGAACAGCTGACACAGTTGACAAGGTGTTTGTGGCTGAGGACTTCACATCTGTTAGAGATGTCTCCATATCCATCTGTGCATCACTTTCAGCTCCTGACGCACTTTCAGACTGCACAGACATTATCTCAGATCTATTTTCTGCACTTTCTGCTGTGTAGACATAAGGGCTCCACCAGTTGTATTTCTCAAAAAGGAATGGACCAGCTGCTGCATACAGCTCAGTTCTCCTGGTATAATCCTGACTGTGTCCTGGTGTAGCATCTGCTGCAGTGGAGAGAGTCTTTATCACTGTTTCTCTGAGTGGACCAGGTGAAGGTCGAGTTAGCATGTAGTCAGAGTGATCAACAGTAGAAGCAACACCAGGGGAAGATTTCTTTGATTTCTTCTTCCTTCTGGAGATTTGGATTTTTGATTTTCTTTTATGTTTCACAGCTGACTTTATTTTGCTGCGTTTAGAAGTGTCACAATAAGATTCACTCATTGAGGAAGTGTTATAAGAACAAGAGAGAAGTGAATACCTTTGAACTTGAGTATCGTTCCAAACAGTAACAGGTGGAAACATTTCTTCTCTGGCTCTACCATCAGGCTTCTGAGGGTCAGAGTGTATTTGTGTTGAACTGGAACCAGACATCAAATATCCTCTGCCTGATGTTCCAAGTAATAGCTTCCTTGGATTGGCTGTTCCCCTGGTATCATCCTGAATCTGACTTGGTGTAGCATCTGCTGCAGTGTAGAGAGTCTTTATCACTGTTTCTCTGAGTGGACCAGGTGAAGGTCGAGCTAACGTGTAGTTACAGGACTCTGTAGCAGCTGTAGGATGCTTCGTAGATAAGTCCAATGACATGTTGGACACGTATTCAGCCTGTGTTAAGGTGCTGTTCTTAGCAGAGGGTACTTGACTCAGTGAGGATGTGTGATTAGAACGAGAGAGAGGTGAATGCTGTTTGAGGTGAAGGTTTTCAGTTGAGAAGTTCCCAGCAGTAGCAGGTGGAAACATTTGTCCTTTGGCACTACATTCAGGCTTTTGAGGGTCAGAGTGTAATTGTGTTGAACTGGAACCAGGCAGACAATATCCACTGCCTGATGTTCCAAGTAATAGCTTCCCTGGACTGGCTGATTCCCTGGTATCATCCTGACTGTGTCCTGGCCTAGCATATGCTCCAGCGGTGGACGCGTAGGAAGAACGTGGAAAATGGAATGCACTTTTGAGTATGGACTGATAGCTGGGAGGTGGATTGTCATAGGATTGGAGACCATGAAGAGGACGATGTGCTCCGACTAATCCTTCATATAACAGTCCTGGTTGAGGTAGTACATTGTGGGTGGCCTGTTCTTTCTGTTTTTCTCCACTGATGGATACTTTGAGATCCTGGGCACTGTTTTTAGTCCATGGTTTAACATGAGGCGTACTGTTTATAATTATTTTTGGCGGTTTATCATAAACATCCACTGTGTTACCAAATAACTCAACTCCCTTTTCTCTGTCATAAAAACTAGCAGAGTCTGAATCTTTGTCCTCTTTGGTGGAGGGCTGAAAGGTGGATGGACCAGCTGTTTCATACAGTTCAGTTCTCCTGGTATCATCCTGACTGTGTCCTGGTGTAGCATCTGCTGCAGTGGGATACGTTTTCTTACTCTCTCCAAGGATTAACTCATCAGCTGAATGAAAACAAGGGGAAGCTCCCATTTGTTTTCCCATTCTCCAATCCGAGTCGGTAGGTAAATGTTCAATGGGTGGGATGTTAAGAGAAGGAGAATGTTCTGTGTGTGCCCTTTCATATGATGGTATATATGGACTTTGGGCATTATTCCAGTTTGATGTAGGCGAAGAAAAAGGGGAAACATATAACGCGCCTGCGTAAGTATTGTAAGGCACTGGTCTGGACAATTTTTCTATAGCGGACAACCGGGAAGATGCTTTGAGCCTACTTTTATGTTTGAGTGAAGGAAAAGGAAGACCATCCCCCCTGATTACACTGGATGATCCATAAACAGGGAAAGAGCAAGTGGAGGCAGATCTGGAAAACAAACCGCTGACTTCTTGTCTTGGCAGTTTATCAAGAACATTCAATGTGCTACTAGATAACTCAACTCCCTTTTCTCTGTCATAACATGCAGCAGAGTCTGAATCTTTGTCCTCTTTGGTGGAGGGCTGAAAGGTGGATGGACCAGCTGCTGCATGCAGCTCAGTTTCCCTGGTATCATCCTGACTGTGTCCTGGTGTAGGGTCTGCTGCAGTGGAGAGAGTCTTCATCACCGTTTCTCTGAGTAGACCAGGTGAAGGTCGAGCTAACGTGTAGTCAGAAAAGTCAGTAGCAGCAGTCAGTTTAGGTATAGACATCCCATATAAAGATAATGGAACATGCTGGAATGCAGGATTGAGGATGGACTGATTGCTGGAAGGTGGAATGTGATAGGATTGGATACGTTGAAGAGGACGATGTGCTCTGTCATAAAAACTAGCAAAGCCTGAATCTTTGTCCTCTTTGGTGGAGGGCTGAAAGGTGGATGGACCAGCTGTTTCATACAGCTCAGTTCTCCTGGTATCATCCTGACTGTGTCCTGGTGTAGCATCTGCTGCAGTGGGATACGTTTTCTTACTCTCTCCAAGGATTAACTCATCAGATGAATCAAAACTAGAGGAAGAAGATGGGATGTAAGGAGAAGGAGAATATCCTGCGCATGCCAGTTCAGGTAATGTACTAGGGACATTATTCCAGTTTGATGTAGATGGGCGTGGGGCAGGTCGTATATTCACTTGTCCTTTCGATTTTTTGCTAGGTCTGGACCCTAGGACCAATTGTTTGAGTGAAGGAGAAAGAAGACCATGTGCCACATGCCCACTGGCTGACCCGTAAACCTGGGAAGGGAAAGTGGAGGGAGGTCTACGAGGCCAACCGCTGGCTTCTTGTCTCAGCAGTTCATCTTGAACACCTCCCTTTGAACACTTCTCATCTGCAGTCATCTGTTTTTCTGAGATGGATGTTTGACCTCCTTGATTTTTGTGTAATGACTCATCTCCATCTTTCGTCAGCTCTTCCTTAGTCTCTGGTGCGTCATCTGCCTTCTCACCACAGTCTGTATCATGCTCAGCAGGGAGAGGAAGAGGAGGAGGAGGAGGAGGAGGAGGTGCTCCCTCTGTTTGCTCCATCTCTTCTTCTCCTTTTACAACTTCATCTCAAATAGAAACTTTTAAAACAGCTTTATGTTTTTCTTCTGGTCCCAGAACCTAAAATAAAGTAGAGGATAAAAAATTTATCATATTATTTATCATAAATCCTTTATAAGTTGTTTTAGATTTTAAAAACACATCTTAAATGCTGACCACATATAACACAGTTGATAATCAATAATATATCGATCACGGACAGTGAAGAGAGAGGATGCGTCTCACACCATCGTGTCGACATCTAAACGAGTGGAAACCTGCGATAAGACTTTAGGAAGCAGCTGTTGTTCCTCAAAAACTGCTTTATTACATTTATATAATTATCAGGTATGTTTAATTACATTTATGTTTTCTGTCATTCTACAGAAACGCCCACTTTAAAAACAGTAAGACATCTGAATATGTTCTCCTTTTTTAACATTTAAACTTTGACCACACTGTTCAAGAACTCTGCGACTAAAACACTTAAATAAAAAGTATTCAGTACTCAGCTGACTGATGTTACTGTCAGCTGAATGCTTCTGTGGTTTTCTTGCTCAACAGATGTTGAGGAAATGATGACGGAAAACCACATAACAACCACAGACGCGTTCAGCTGACCAGTTAATGTAGTCCAGTTAATTCTCGCTAATCTGTCATATAACCAGAGACAAAGTCATCCTGTAAAAGTCTGTGAAGTTATTGTGTCCTGTGTTACGTGTGTGTGTGTGTGTGTGTGTGTGTGTGTAGCCGTCAGTGTTGTCTCTTACCGTCTTCAGGAGTCTCTCTGAGTTCGGTGTGTTCTCTTCACCGGTCGGTTCTGACAGCTGTAGTCCCTCTTTGGATCTTGTCGGAGGACGCAGGCGGACTTTTACGCACAGATTCCTCCATCAGTGTTGCTCATGTGTGCCGGTAACTGACACATTTCCTCAATGAAGGGGGCGGACCTGGTAACACTATATTTATACTTTCTGTGTTGTTTTCCTGTCGGGGGAGATTTTGCTGTGAGTTTTCAGCGCTGACGGAACCACAACCACTGGACTTCTATGTGTTGGAGTGAGTGCCGAGTTTATGGTGTTAAAGCATATACCCACCCTTAAATCACCCTTTAGTTTAATAATGACATTTAAACATCACTTAAAGCTGCAGTCTGGAGTTTTGAGAATAAAGTGGACTTAGCCTGAACATTTGAATAATACCGCTAACAGGTCAGTCCTTCTAAGCCCCTCCCACAGAGGAGCCTGCCATGCACGAGCAGACTTGTAACCATGGTAACAGAGGAAGCCAGATAACCAAGATGGCGCATTCAAAATAACAACAACAGCCCTGATAAGCCCTGATTGTTCTATTTCTGACCAATACAACTAAATAGAGCTCAACAGTGACCGCCCACTTTTTTAATGGCTCTGGCTCCGGAAGTGATTTTGCCATTCATTTACTCCATTGACGTTTCATAAAGTCCTTATATTATGAGTTTTAGGCCTGGAACCGAGCCAATCAGCTAGCAGATGAATCGTGACCATAAAACATTTAATTCGGCGCAAAAAAAATGTTGGAAAACTGAGAAAAAAGCGAAGATACAAGACTGTGTACATAATAATCTTAAGAGTAAAGGACCTACTCATCCCATAAACCACTGCAAATGTAACAGCAACGTCTCTGATTGGTGGAGCTCGCTGTTACCATGGAAATGTTTACCAAACCTGCAAATTTCATGTTCGGGTGAACCCCTTGAAAATGTTTCTCCTCACCTCTAAATAAACACAGTAGGTCAGAAAGTGACATCATGGCGGCTCTGTGGTAAACCATCATAGAGTTCAGTGTTAGCAGTAACTAGCTAACATGAAATTCGCGGGTTCTGTAAACATTTCCATGGTAACAGCGAGCTCAACCAATCAGATACGTCGCTCTTACACTATAGGATTGTGGGTAGTGTAGTACTTTTCCGTGACATCGCGAATAAAACATTTCTTAAAACAAGGTTAATATCATACGGACTTGTGGCTTCTACAGGATCATATATCATCACTTCACAATCTAATAGCTCGTGGTAAGGCCACTTTGGATGGTTACGACATTATGGCCAATAATCAAAATCTCTATGCAGAATATGAATGGCATTTTAACTTCCAGAACCTCACTGTTCAGCTCTTTTACAATAAGGAGTGCCTCATGCAGATCACTGTAGATATCCAGAGTAACAAACAATATTCCTCACATTGCTGTAGACAAAGTTAACAGGTAATCACTCAGGTGATCATCATCACCATGCTGCCTTTCTGAAGCATGAACGTTAGTTCTATAAACAAATTCACTTTTGCTTACCAGTAGCCATACAGACAAAGCTAAACACCGTAGTTAGCATACAAGCTAACAAGCTAGTTTTAGCAACAAGCTACGTAGCTCGACAGCAACATCGTACAGCGATATTATAATAATAATAATAATAATCATACATTTAATTTGTAATGCACTTTACATTTAAACAAATCTCAAAGTGATATAATCTTAAAGTGCTAAGTGATATACGCTATTGCAAGTATTACTGTGACCGCCGCCATCTTAGCCTTGTGGTTAAAACATAGAATGAAACATACATCAAGCAGGGGTCCTTACCTGTCCTGCAAAAAAGTCCTTACAGATCCTGCAGCTCCTCCACCTCTTAAATGACGCTCAGATATTTATCCTAGTTTTCTCTCTGACTTGGTCCAGTTCTTTGTTTTTACACTGCTTTCTTCATCAGTCTTCTTATGTCTTCTCTTTGATGTGGGCAATGGTTGGGCATTCGTCTCTGTTGTTGTTGTCTGTTCTCTGTCACTGTTTACAGTTTGAGCGGGAGCTTATCTGACCAGGTGAGAGCAGACACTTTGCCAGCAGGGATGCACCAGAATGATTGACACTTCTCAGACATTCTCCTTGTCTCTGATTGGTTGTATTAAGCCAGAGTGGTTGATTCCTCCAAATCAATTATGGCCACTGGGTGGAGCCACAGACAGCTGACCTGTATCTGATTCTACTGTCAGATCATAATGACAATTTTAGCAAATATAACAAAAACTTTATACTTTATAGTAACCTTATTATAATAATCATTAATAAATAGTAAATGTATAGTTAACTGGATTTAGTTAAATAATTTCACTGTTAAGAAACAATGAAATTATTCATAAAACATGTATTAAGTAATTGTTGATAAATGAACTACATATTATTTATGGATGATCTACAGTTTTATAAACAACTTCTCAATAAACAACTTCAAATAAATGGTTTATAAAGCATTGTGTTGCTTCTTAACAGTGAAATCGCTGTTAATTGAAGTTTGATTAACTATAAATGTACCATTTATTAATAATGGTTATTATAGTGTTACTGGTGTCAGTACATTTTAACATAGATAAGTTTAGATAAGTTTAATACCTTTAAGTCAATATTGTTCATTGGTTCTGTCAAATTGCAGAGAAATGCAGAGATTTACACTGCAGTTCTCCAAATGTTCTGATGGGTGGGTGGGTGGGACATGACACCAGCACTTCTGAAGTCCTGGCTCCGGCCCTGTTGGTGCGGGTGTGTCAGCAGAAGGTGGAGCGTTTACAGGACCAGGGAAGTGAGGAAGTCGGAGTCGGGCTGTGGCAGAACTCCAATCAGATCGTCTAGAATGGGTTCAAACTTTACAGTACCGTGATCGAACATCTCCGTTCATTAACACAAATTTCATTCTTCAGGCTCTCTGAGGACGTTCCGACAAAAAGGAGTCTGCTGCGTTCAGAATGGACGATTGCGTCAGTCAGGAGGAACAGGTTGGTAAAGTACACACACATTAAGTATATATATGTATGTATATATATGTATAGACGGGGTTCGAGTAAGAATCTGATCTTTGTGGGCAGAAGCAGCTGTGTGACGTCTTGTGATCGGATCTCTCTTTCTCGCTCTTCCTGCAAATATACACATTCAACACGGGAACAAACGGGTACAAAGAAATATCTTCATGTATAAAGTTTGCCGAATCAACATACATGTTGAAAAAGTTAAATGTGTCGTAAACAGCGCTGCACAAAGTTGACACAGTTGCTCCTACCGCAACGAGGCTCAAAATGTAGCGTTTTTTCAAGGGAGTCTGGTGACTTTTTCCACTGACTTTTTACTGCTTGTAAAATTTAACATTTTAATTGCAAGTGTGTTATATTCTTTAACTGATTTGGTGTAAATGTTGAAATCAGTTAAAACAGAATACAAATATATATATATATATATATATATATATATATATATATATATATATGTATATGTATATATATATATATATATGTATATGTATATATATATATATATATATATATATATATATATATGTATATATGTATATGTGTATATATATATATATATATATATATATATATATATATATATATCTATATATATATATATATATATATTGGATTCTATTTATGTTATGTACAAAGTGTTTTATTTGCGGACCCACTACTGCTGTAACGAAATAATTTCCCAGTCTGGGATCATTAAAGTAATTCTATCTATCTATCTAAAACAGTGAATTCAGTCAGATGTTGGCCGGTAAGACGGACATCAGACACAGAAGGAGGCTTTTACAGGCGATGCCGCAACAAACTGACAGTTTTTACAAGGAAAGAAACATCTTAATGTATTTTATTTAATGGGGACTTTAAAAGAAGGTGCCAATGATTTAGAATTAACTGTAGCTGTCACACAAAACTAATTTAGTTTCTCCTCGTGATGCAACAACTCTTAAAATCACACGATTTGTAAAGGGAGTCTGGGGTATTTTCTACACCAAAACACATTACGCTCACTAGTGACCAGTCACTGGCAAGACCAGCATATGTTGTGTTTTGGTGCTGGTCTATGCTGGTTTTTCCAGCAGGGTTGTGTGTAGTTCCTCTGGAAACATGTTTATTTTAGTTTATTACATCAGTAATGTAAAATGTCAGAATCTTTTATCTGCTTTAATGACAGCATACACTCCAGCTGGCATGGACTCCACAAGTCAGTGTAAAACCTGCATGATTTGTGCAACTTTTTACAGAATCGACCCATCCCGGTCCAAAGCTCCGGTGCTGGCAGTGTGAACACCATCACTCCCTGCTGCTCTGAGCTCCCATATAGCTGAAGAACATCTCATAATTTAGTTCGTCCTCCTTTTGCCTTGACGACAGCGTGGACTGGAGCTGGCATGGAATCCACAAGTGAGTAAAAACCTGCTGACTCATGTTGTCCAAATGAGATTTGACAATCCTCCACAAAACATCTTGATGATTGTTCTTGAGAAATGCAGTGGTTTTCTTTATTTCCAGATTGATCCAGATTTTTCATATTTCAGTGTAAAGTGGAAAAGATGTCAATCTTAATTTTGGTGGATCCTTAATTTAACCCCAGCACATGTGATGGAGTCTTTAAGGAGTGTCGGGCTCTTTACAATCACAGTATTTGGAGTCAGCCAGATGATTGATTAGTGATTTATGAGTGAAATTAATGTGACATTTTCTGCTTTGTGTTTTCAGGGCCAAGAAAAAAAACGGGAGCAGAAATCCCTTCAAACAACCTGCTGACACGTTCGAAGAATCTGCCGCCTGCTAGAAGAGGAGCTGTGGAAGAATCGCTCCACTTTGCGTTCCCCAGGCCTCCCGTCTACAGATCTCCTTCCTTTCCCGTCTTTTTTTACCCTGGAAACAGAAAATATAAAAAAGAGATGTCCGGCTCTGGGTATGTTAAAGATGAGTTACATCCAATTGTAACCCCTGGTCCTGATGTAAGGCATCTTGGACGGGTGATCTATACTATAGCAGATGAACTCCAGGAAAGACTCCGTGAAGACGATCATATCAGTTTGATATGTGCAGAACCTACTCCCCCGATTCCCTATGTTATCTTACTGCGCAGTTGGAATAATATTCGCATAGCTTGTTCTTTACTCCCCTATTTACTCCACATTCTATTCCACCATCTACTCCACCATTTAAATATTTTCATGAGGAATGATGGGAGTAACCAGCGTGCTCTGGAGGAATTGGAGCAACAGATTGTATCCCAGCTGACCCGTCCTCACCTCCAGCTGTCCTCAGATCCTGGTTGGAGTCAAAGAGGCTCCAGCTGTTTGACTCGTTCTCACAGCGTTCCCTCACTGAGTCAAATAAGCTGTGCAGAGAACAAGACCTTCAGACCATCACAGAGCTTACCTGACATGCTGTTAAAAAGCAGCTTCTTTGAGGAGTTTACACCTGATATCACTGTTGATGAGGATGATGAAAGCTACCGGTTCCTGTGCTCCTGCCCAGGCCTGTACCAGTGCAGTGTGACGGGCCTGGTGTTCCACATGGAGGGAGAAGGGGACGTGGTTTACAGGATTGTCTCTTGGGACAGGAGGCTACTGGCCCAACATCACAAGAAGCCTGCAGGACCCCTGTTTGACATCAAATGTCTGCAGCAGTCTGTGTGTCGGCTTCATCTCCCACACTGTGAGATCCCATCCACAGCTGGATGTCCATTCTTGTCAGTCGCTCACCTGAATGATGAGGGCATCGAGTTCATCCCCCCTCATAAGATAACAGAAACTCATGTGATCATCAACATCTCAGGGTTTTCTGGTTATGGTAACGTCAAGGATGAAGACTCACCTCCTGAGCCGGTCCGAGCGCTGGTTCTGCTGTTCTACAGGCTTCCAAATTATCCTGATCTTGAATCTCTTCTCAATGTGTTGATGCTACCAGGTAACGTCGTGCTCAGTGATGTGCGGCGCACCAGGAAGAAACATGTTGGAGATGAGCTCTACATAGAGACAACCCCATATTGTGAGTTGCTGCCAAAGCAGGAATACACACTGTCCACTTGTCCTGAAGACGACTCGGTTCTAGTTCAACCAACAACAACAAAATTTCACAGTGACAACTATGACAACTACTTTACATCATTCCAGGTGGATTTGGAGAAAATCCTGAAACATATTAAACTGTTTCTGAGAGACACCAACAGACACAGTGTCTGGGAGAGACGAGTTTGTCTTTCATCAGCTGGACTAACAAAGTCCTGTAGACAGAGCGCTCTGAATCTGCCTTCACACGAGAAGCTGTTTGACATACGGAGCAGCTTCATCGAGGGGATATCAGGACCTGTTCTCAAGAGTCTGCTGGACAAACTGTTTGAGAAAAAGGTGCTGACTGAATTCTGAGAGGGAGTCAGCGGACGAGATGCAAAACAAGAGAGACAAAGCTCGTTTTGTTATCGACACAGTGAGGATGAAAGGTGAAGCTGCCAGTTCAGAGATGATCGAGTTCCTCTGTGAGGTCGACCCCTTCCTCTGTGAACATCTTGGGCTGATCTGAAGCTGAACAAACAGGTGATGCAGGCAGAACCTGTCGACCCGGTGACCTCCTTGATTGTAGTCTTTGTTACTGCAGATCAGTGATGATTTACATGTTTGATTTTCATCCACTTTTGATGTTTGTTGTCATTTTATCTTACCTGACTTTTTTGTTTCAATGCTGCTGTATTTCTCTGTATGTTATCACTGCTTTTCTTCATCAGTCTTCTTATTCTTCTCTTTGACGTGGGCAATGACGGGGCATGTTTCGGCTCTGTTGTTGTTGTTGTTGTCTGTTCTCTGCAGACTTATCAGACCAGGTAAGAGCAGACACTTTGCCAGCAGGTATGCACCAGAATGATTGACACTTCTCAGACATTCTCCTTGTCTCTGATTGGTTGTATTAAGCCAGAGTGGTTGATTCCTCCAAATCAGTTATGGCCACTGGGTGGAGCCACAGACAGCTCACCTGTATCTGATTCTACTGTCAGACCATAATGACAGTTTTTGTGAATATAACAAGAAAGTTACAGACTTTCAACTTTAAAGTTGTGTCTTTGCTAAAAAAGAACTTAGTGACATGAGTAACACTTTATAATAATGATCATTAATAAATGGCAAATGTAAAGTTAATCAGATTTAGTTAAATAATTTCACTGTTGAGAAACAATGAAATGATTCATAAAACATTTATTAAGTAATTGTAAAGAGTAAAGACATCGGCTGCAACTCATCCAAATCATTGTAATAAATAAACTACACACTATTTATTAAGCATTAACCAGTTTATAAACATAAATTGCAACTTTCCAATAAATAAATGCAAATAAATGGTTTATAAAGCATTTTGTTGCTTCTTAACAGTGAAATCGCTGTTGATTAAAGTTTGATTAACTATAAATTTACCATTTATTAATGATGGTTATTATGAAGTGTTACTGGTGCCAGTAAGTTCTTTTTAGCAAAGAAATAAGTTTAGATCAGTTTAATACCGTTAAGTCAACATTGGCCATCATTGTAACTTCTTCTTTGTCTTCTGCCAGAATTTGAGTCCAATTTTTATCTAATTGCTGGCACTGATATCATTTCTTAATTGTTCATTGGTTCTGTCAAATTGCAGAGAAATGCAGAGATTTACACTGCAGTTCTCCAAATGTTCTACTGGGTTGGTGGGTGGGTGGTGGGACATGACACCAGCACTTCTAAAGTCCTGGCTCCGGCCCTGTTGGTGCGGGTGTGTCAGCAGAAGGTGGAGCGTTTACAGGACCAGGGAAGTGAGGAAGTCGGAGTCGGGCTGTGGCAGAACTCCAATCAGATCGTCTAGAATGGGTTCAAACTTTACAGTACCGTGATCGAACATCTCCGTTCATTAACCCAAATTTCATTCTTCAGGCTCTCTGAGGACGTTCAGACAAAAAGGAGTCTGCTGCGTTCAGAATGAACGATTGCGTCAGTCAGGAGGAACAGGTTGGTAAAGTACACACACATTAAGTATATATATGTATGTATATATATGTATAGACGGGGTTCGAGTAAGAATCTGATCTTTGTGGGCGGAAGCAGCTGTGTGACGTGTTGTGCTCGGATCTCTCTTTATCGCTCTTCCTGCAAATATACACATTCAACACGGGAACAAACGGGTACAAAGAAATATCTTCATGTATAAGGTTTGCCGAATCAACACACATGTTGAAAAAGTTAAATATGTCGTAAACAGCGCTGCACAAACTTGACACAGTTGCTCCTACCGCAACGAGGCTCAAAATGTAGCGTTTATTCAAGGGAGTCTGGTGACTTTTTCCACTGACTTTTTACTGCTTGTAAAATTTGAAATTTTAACTGCTAGTGTGTTATATTCTTTAACTGATTTGGTGTAAATGTTGAAATCAGTTAAAACAGTGAATTCAATCAGATGTTGGCTGGTAAGACGGACATCAGACACGGAAGGAGACTTTTACTACGATGCCGCGACAATTGGACAGTTTACATACGAGGAAAGTATCATCTTAATGTATTTTATTTAATGCCGAATTCAAAAGAAGGTACCAATGATTGAGAATTAACTGTAGCTGTTACACAAAGTTGATTTAGTTCCTCCTCATGATGCATCAACTCTTAAAATCACACGATTTGTTGAGGGAGTCTGGGGTATTTTCTGCACCAAAACACAACATATGCTGTTGCTGGTCTATGCTGGTTTTCCAGCAGGGTTGTGTGTAGTTTCTCTGGAATCATGTTTATTTTAGTGTATTACATCAGTAATGTAAAATGTCAGAATCTTTTATCTGCTTTAATGACAGCATACACTCCAGCTGGCATGAACTCCACAAGTCAGTGTAAAACCTGCATGATTTGATTTTGCTTGCCCTCTGCTGCATGCAACTTTTTACAGAATCGACCCATCCCGGTCCAAAGCTCCGGTGCTGGCAGTGTGAACACCATCACTCCCTGCTGCTCTGAGCTCCCATAAAGCTGAAGAACATCTCAGAATTTAGTTCGTCCTCCTTTTGCCTTGACGACAGCGTGGACTGGAGCTGGCATGGAATCCACAAGTGAGTAAAACCTGCTGACTCATGTTGTCCAAACAAGATTTGACAGTCACAGTGCTGATTGGTGATTTATGAGTGAAATTAATGAGACATTTTCTGCTTCGTGTTTTCAGGGCAAAGAAAAAAGACGGGAGCAGAAATCCCTTCAAACAACCTGCTGACACGTTCGAAGAATCTGCCGCCTGCTAGAAGAGGAGCTGTGGAAGAATCGCTCCACTTTGCGTTCCCCAGGCCTCCCGTCTACAGATCTCCTTCCTTTCCCGTCTTTTTTTACCCTGGAAACAGAAAATATAAAAAAGAGATGTCCGGCTCCGGGTATGTTAAAGATGAGTTACATCCAATTGTAACCCCTGGTCCTGATGTAAGGCATCTTGTTAAGATGCTCTATAATATAGGAGATGAACTCCCAAAAGTGGATCAGATCCATTTGATCCGTGTACTGGAACCTGATCCCCCGATCTCCTACTTTACCTTACTGCGTAGTTGCAATAACATCCGCAGGGCTCGCCATTTACTCCCCCTTTTACTCCGTCATCTACTCCAGCGTTTACTCCGTCCTTTAAATATTTTCACAAGGAATCATGGGAGTGACCAGCGTGCCCTGGAGGAAATGGAGCAACAGATTATATCACAGAATAACTGGGCTGGAGACCTCCGGCCAGGTGGTTCTCACCTCCTACCTGCCCCAGAAAACATCCAGAGCAGAAGAAGCTCCAGCTGTAGTTCTCAAGAATTATCAGACCAGATCTCTCCAGATCCTCTGGACACAGATTACGACGATGGCCTCAGGTTGCTGTATGAATACATTCATACAAGAGGTGGAGAAAATAGAGCTGCGCAGTCTGAAGGCACGTCAGCAGGTGACGATGACGTCCTGGTTAAAATGGAGGCACCTGTTACAGCTGTGAGCTCCTCAGCCACAAACACCCAGCCGACCCGTCCTCACCTCCAGCTGTCCTCAGATCCTGGTTGGAGTCAAAGAGGCTCCAGCTGTTTGCCTCGTTCTCACAGCGTTCCCTCACTGAGTCAAATAAGCTGTGCAGAGAACAAGACCTTCACACCATCACAGAGCTTACCTGACATGCTGTTAAAAAGCAGCTTTGAGGAGTTTACACCTGATATCACTGTTGATGACAACGATGAAAGCTACCGGTTCCTGTGCTCCTGCCCAGGCCTGTACCAGTGCAGTGTGACGGGCCTGGTGTTCCACATGGAGGGAGAAGGGGACGTGGTTTACAGGATTGTCTCTTGGGACAGGAGGCTACTGGCCCAACATCACAAGAAGCCTGCAGGACCCCTGTTTGACATCAAATGTCTGCAGCAGTCTGTGTGTCGGCTTCATCTCCCACACTGTGAGATCCCATCCACAGCTGGATGTCCATTCTTGTCAGTCGCTCACCTGAATGATGAGGGCATCGAGTTCATCCCCCCTCATAGGATAACAGAAACTCATGTGATCATCAACATCTCAGGGTTTTCTGGTTATGGTAACGTCAAGGATGAAGACTCACCTCCTGAGCCGGTCCGAGCGCTGGTTCTGCTGTTCTACAGGCCTGCAGATGATCCTGATCTTGAATCCCTTCTCAATGTGCTGATGCTACCAGGTAACGTCTCGGTCCGAGATGTGCAACGCACCAGGAAGAAATTAGTAGGAGATGAGCTCTACATAGAGACTTCCTCACACTGTAAACTGCTGCCAGGGCAGGAATACACACTGTCCACTTGTCCTGAAGACGACTCAGTTCTAGTTCAACCAACAACAGCAGAATTTGACTGTGACATCTATGACAACTACATCCCATCATTCCAGGTGGATTTAGAGAAAATCCTGAAACATATTAAACTGTTTCTGAGAGACCCCAACAGACACAGTGTCTGGGAGAGACGAGTTTGTCTTTCATCAGCTGGACTAACAAAGTCCTGTAGACAGAGCGCTCTGAATCTGCCTTCACACGAGAAGCTGTTTGACATACGGAGCAGCTTCATCGAGGGGATATCAGGACCTGTTCTCAAGAGTCTGCTGGACAAACTGTTTGAGAAAAAGGTGCTGACTGATTCTGAGAGGGAGTCAGCGGACGAGATGCAAAACAGAGGAGACAAAGCTCGCTTTGTTATCGACACAGTGAGGATGAAAGGTGAAGCTGCCAGTTCAGAGATGATCGAGTTCCTCTGTGAGGTCGACCCCTTCCTCTGTGAACATCTTGGGCTGATCTGAAGCTGAACAAACAGGTGATGCAGGCAGAACCTGTCGACCCGGTGACCTCCTTGATTGTAGTCTTTGTTACTGCAGATCAATGATGATTTACATGTTTGATTTTCATCCAGTTTTGATGTTTGTTGTCATTTTATTTTACTTGACTTTTGTGTTTCGATGCTGCTGTATTTCTTTCTGTAAGATGTCATTAAGTGTTTCAGTTATCATGCTGTAAATAATCTACCTCAGTGTATCTAACAAAAACCTCTTGTAATGATTGTATCCCTTCATCAGCCAGCAGGTGGAGACATTTGCCTGTTGATGGTCAGAGTGAGTGTCAGCTCGCTCTTTAATGTGAAGCACGATGAGAGGCTCTGGTTTAAAAACTGCACAGATAAATAAGCTTATTGAGCCATCACAAAAACAGTGAAATGTATTTTTATAAACTTCACTGTACGACGATTGGCACGGATGACAGCTACTGAATGTTCCATCACTAAATACTGTTGTTGCTGTATAATATATTTGGATTTTATGTCATATTTGTAAGTGACAGTTGGGTCTGTCTATTTGTATCAGTATGTACAATATGTTGGCCAGTAAGTCACCAAATGTTACATAAGTTTGTCCAAAAGGTAGCTTAAAGTGTTCTGCTCAGAACACAATGATTAAATCATGTTTCATCGTTTGGTGTCTTGATATTTTTAACTCTTACATTGATTAGTTTCGTTGTTTTAAGTAGTTGAGTGGAAAAGACTAAATGGAGAAACAAATATATTGATTCTGTATCACCGAATCTACACGTTGACAATAAAGATGCTTCTAAAAAAGCCTAAAATATTGTAAATGTTTTGTTTTTATTTTGAAATGTTCTTTTATTAATCTAATTGTATAGAAACTATTTTATATTAATATTTTGAACAACAAAGGAATAGTTTTTAAGCGTTATCATTATTATTACTGTTATTATTGTTTCCTCCTCTCTAACGGCACGCCAATCCACTTTCTGTTTTCCTCTGGTGAACTTGCTCCTTGCTAACTCCCACCATTTTTAAAAATAATTTTATCTTAATCTATTTTAGTCTTTCTTTTTTTAGTCACTTGGTCACTTCATTTTAGTAATTTAATGTTATTTAAAGTTTATGTGTTTTGAATTCACTAGACCTGCTATTTTATTGTATTGTGTTGTATTTAGTTTAACTAATTTTATTTTATTCACTTTATTTTAGTGATTTTATTTATTTATTTAATGTTATTTAATTAAACACTTTAATTTGGATGTGTTTTGAACGGCACATAAAGTCACATCCGGTTTTCTTCTGGCAAACTTCCTGTTTCCTCCTAGCTACCTCCCACCATTTTGTTTTATATTACTTAGTTTTAGTCATTTTTATTTTTAGTCACTTAATCTTAGTCACTTAATTTTAGTCATTTAATGTTATTTATTTTTTATCTATTTTAAACTTGCTAGACCCACATTTTAATATATTTTAATTTATTTGTACTGTCTTTTTCTTTATTTTAGTAATTTATTTTAGTCACGTTATTTTTGTCATTTTATTTTAGTTATTTAATGTTATTTAATTAAATACTTTGAATTTAATTTGCATGTGTTTTGAATGGCACATAAAGTCACTTCCTGTTTCCTCCTCGCTAACTCCCGCCATTTTATATTTTTTATTCTATTTTATTCTTGTATGATTTTAGTCACTTTATTTCAGTCGTTACATTTCAGTAATTGAGTTATATTTCATTTTTATGTGTTTTGAACGGCACGTGAAGCCACTTCCTGTTTTCCTCTGGTGAACTTCCGGTTTCTTCTCGGCTAACTGCTGCTAGCTTGTAGCCGATGGAGCGGTGGGTCCCGGCGCAGCATCATCAGCAGCCCTCAGACCGGACGGTGAGCCGCGGAGTGAGGCAGCACAGACGGCGTCTCTCTGACACATTCAGCCTCTTTCACTTCAGTTCACGGTGTCGCTAGTTGTAGAGCGGCTCAGCGGGGACTTGTGGGACTCTCGGTCCGGACTACATTAACTACACCTCGGGGTAACGAGTGGACTGTAGCCGTTGGAGCCCCGCGGAGGTTTGGAGGATGAACCCTCAGTGTGCCCGCTGTGGGAAGATCGTCTACCCGACGGAGAAAGTGAGCTGCCTGGACAAGGTGAGCACTTTGTAGAGTCAAGGAGGAAAAAGGAGAAACACTCAGGTGTGTTTTTAATCCTCCACATAAATGCAGTCAGGTTACATAAGTCCGAGAAAACCGAGAAAGTGGCGCACATCTAAATTCAAAGTGGAGGTGGATCATAAGATGGGTGAAGTTGTTGGAGACGCAGGTGGAGGAAGAAACGCACCTTTCACCTGGTTTACAGCTCCGGACACCTCCACAGCAGAACAGCAGGCTGTTTTAACTGTTATACACAGAAATATCTACTTTAATATCTTACTTTTAAATGTAAAACAAACAAATAAATACATACATAAATAGGAATGTTTCTGTGTTACACCAAATAAAGCAGTAAAATCAGCATTAATTGACTTTCTGTCCACTAATCCATTATTTAGATTTAGTTAATACTCATTAACACAATGTTTAAAACATAATCATGATTAAATTAGTGATTTAACCTCATAAGATGTGGGTGTATGTTTAATTAAAAACACTTTATCCCAGTAGTTTAGCTCATGAAATGCTCCTTTAATATAATTTTCATCAGCCTTTAAAACAAATACAGCTGTACAAGAATGAGAAAATAAATGTGGATGTACAAAGAAACTTAAATGAGCGAGAATATCGAGGAAAAGAACAAAAGATGAAAATAAATACACATACACTGAAGTGATGCTGTGTATTTTCTAAAATATACTGATAGATAATAAACAAATACATGTGAAAAACAATTAAAATGCTTATAAACGTTCTTCTTTATTTCATATTTCCACATTTATTCTCTTTTTCTTCTGTTCTGCCTGTTTTTTAACACAATAATCAGCTTATCATGACTTTTAATAGAGATTTAATTTCCTGTGTTATTATGTCACCATTCAGATCTTCTGTATTATCAGTTTTCCTCCTTTTGTATTTCTGTCCCTCTATTTTCGATGGTATTTATGTGCAGAAAGTATAAATATGCTTCAAATGAGTTGTTATCAAAGTTCCTAAATGAAACAGTGAACGAGCTGTTATTAAAGAGAAAGAAACTCGTGAACAAATACAAATTAAAACACCTTAAATAGTCACAAAAATCACATGATAATAACATGCAGATAGACATCTTTGTCTTTTTGTGCGAGTGTACAAAGGTAAGTGTTGATGTGTGTTTGCATGGTAACACCGCTGTAATATTCTGTTGCATAATGGTGATAAATTATTT
Source organism: Sparus aurata (assembly GCF_900880675.1). Taxonomy (NCBI): domain Eukaryota; kingdom Metazoa; phylum Chordata; class Actinopteri; order Spariformes; family Sparidae; genus Sparus; species Sparus aurata. Next base: position 27,937,876 of record NC_044205.1, read on the forward strand.
ATTCATCCTCAGCAGTCTCATGCATTCACTGTCTGTTCTATGAGGCGTCCGATGACACAGCAGCATGTGGGCACTGAACATGATATTAGCTCCCGCATTTCATCAGAAACAGGCTCCCATTGCACACAGCTGTGAGCAAATACTGTGTGCTGCTTGTGAAAGTGAAGCAAAAGGACCCAGATTGTCAGAAGCAGCACGGTTTATCTCCTGACTCGAGCTGCGACAGTGTGAGAGGCGGCGTTTAGAGAGGATGAGGCTGGCAGAGAAACAAAGACGGGAGCGGAGAAAGTGAGAAGGAGAGTGTGAGGGCGAGAAACTGGCTGCTGTGTCCAACAAAAGCCCATTAAATCAGGACGTCTCAGGACTTCTCAGGACGAGGTGTCACTGCTTTCACTTTTTAGCTACAAAACAAAATTCCAAGTGGAAATAAAATCTAAGGTAGGGATGAAGTCTTTTAGGGCCCCGCTGCATCACGTGACGATGTTATTACCAGCTTGGCCACGATGAAAAAGTTGTCTTGAAAGCCTGGCGCTGATCTTGGGAGTGTTTTAAACAACGCGCTCTTTTATTACAATTAAAATAGAATGTGTGGGGCGTCGTTCAGCTCAGCTGGTAGAGCAGCGTCCCATGTACAGAGGCTTTGTCCTCGCTGCAGCGGCCCCAGGTTCGAGTCCCCGTCTGGGGCCCTGTGCTGCGTGTCGCTCCCCCTCTCTCACCATGTTTCTTCAGCTGTTTTATCAGTAAAGGCCAAAAAAGATATTTTAAAAAGATACGATGTCTGACATGTCTGCGTTAAAAACGACTACAATGTTCCAGCTGGCGACTGTCGCTTGTTTAAAACTAAAACATCACCTCGTCTGGAGCGTTTGTGCCTGAGTCACGTCAGTCTGGGAGCAGTGGCGGTTTTTAAAGTGAAACTCTCGCCAAAATGCAACCTAGGCTTCATTTGTGAATGTATGGAAGTCAAACCTTCGTGTAAAAGCATAATTACGACGAAACAGTGCGACCAAGCAGGTAAACACCTGACTCCTTCCTGTTAGCTCGCACTCGGGAGTCGACACTTTTTGTCTGCCATGATGGCGGCGAGCGGAACAAGCTACTGCTAACGTGAGTTGTCCAAAAAGCTTCTTTTTAGTAAACTCTGTGTACACAAACAATGTTCTCAATGCTCGTGTTCATGTGTAGAGACCCTGGTGATACTACCAGCAAAGTTTCATGTTGTGTCGAGACTTCTTACTGTTTTAAAAATACAGATTTTGATGCTGACGTAAAAGTCTCCCATTAAAAATTGGCTTGCCCAAAAACGAAACTACAGTAAATCTTAAAAGTGCCTCTTTCGCCGTAATTATGCTTTTACACGAAGGTTTGACTCGTATACGTTCACAAATAAAGCCTCGGTTGCATTTTGGCGAGAGTTTCACTTGAAGACGGACTCCATTGTTCCCACGCTACTTCACGATGTCACTAAACTGTCTTATGTTTCCGTTGTTTTGATTGCGGCCCCCTAACGGCAGAAATTAAACCCATCACGTTTCAAACACAGGATTAATACGGAAGGCATATGACCACATTAACAACTCAAACAGATAATTTAGCGCCGATTCGCTCTCGGAGGATTCGAATGCTCCTAACGCTCGACAGATGGAGGCCGATCAGAGCTGGAGCTGTAACAACAAGCGCTTGGCAGGAAACCGACTTACTTCAGTCTGTCACACTGAGATCTGAACAAATGTCGGTTTTCATCCTGCCCCCGACTGCGGTTATATTTAGTCGATGAAAGATTTCCATTTGCCTCTCTCTGAACACGAGCTGTCACACCGCATCATCAACAAAACACAGAGGAGACGGTCCCGCCCCTGTCGATTGATTGACAGGCGTGTTGTGAGGCGTTCACAGAACTAAAATCAACACATCGACGTTCAAAACTCTCCTACGTTCAACCACATCACCTGAACGTTCTCAGCACGGTGTCACAGGGATGTTCTGATCATGTGACCTGAATATTATCATCCATTCCTCCAAAGTGAGGAAATAACAGCGACGCGTGCAGAGATACGAGACTCTGACACACCTTTTCTCCCCACAGAGAGGTGAAGTCACGACCTCTCCGCTGGACATCCTGTTCCTACTGCAGAAAAATCTGTATGAGTGAACAAAGAGAGACAAAAGAACTGCACATGTTGTTTGTGAAGTCAATAAAGTGTCAGTTTGTTGTAATAAAGTCAAAGCTCATGTAGTTTTGTGTTAAAACTCAGAGAGCTACATCATCAACAGAAAAGGTCGTAAACAAGATGAAAATCACAATAAATCTGCTCATGTTGACGACTGCAGCTCTGTGAGAGGAGAGCTGGTTCTGGTCCAGTTCTGTGAGAGGAGAGCTGGTTCTGGTCCAGTTCTGTGAGCTGCTGATATACAGGAACAATTGGTGTCATCTTTATTATGACGTATTTTCAGATTTTTCATTGGTTTGATGACAAACGAAAACTTTATTGATTTGGAAAGTTATCTTTTAAACTTTCAAACATCACATGTGAGATTCAGTTCTCCTGTCTGTTCACATCTTCTTACGTCTTTGTCTCGTCTCGCTGCGTCTGCTGTGCGTGATGTGCTCTGATAGGTCCACATCAGTCTGATGATGTTGGGGAGGCGGCGTGCGATGACGCCAAATAACAATAAACCATAATTCTCCCTAAATGCATCAAACTAAAGTAACGAGCCTGTTTTGAAGATGTGAGGAGGAGAAAGTTCAGATGTCGAGAGGAGAAGTCACAGAGATACTCGAGTGAATCTACTGAAGTACAGTGATGAACTTTGTTACTTCTCATCTCTACAATCCAATCGCCAGAATAAACATTGGCGCCGTACGTTTCTTTAAACCACGGATATATTGAAACTTGTTTCGGGTTCAGAAAAGATCTTGTTTTGGTTTAAAATGCCTGTTTTTGTCACCAGTAACAGCTGGAATGGCCCGAGTGTCTGCTTATAAAAATAACCAGTTGTTTCACACTGACTAATGTTGAAACATCGTCTTGAAATGGGTGAAATGGTGTCACTGGCTCGGCGGCCGTCTCACTTAGTTGGAACGCCACCGCCACCCTCATCCTCTATCTATGATACGACATGCTTTTGTAGAAAATAATGCATTCAAATTAAAATAACGAGCCTGTTTTGAAATGTGAGGAGGAGAAAGTTCAGATGTCAGGAGGGAAAGTCGAAGAGACACTCATACACAGAATTTGTACTTTGCCATGAAAATCTCATTCTATTGCAGCTCTAATGTTCTGTGTGTTTTCTCCAGAACTGGCATAAAGGATGTTTCCACTGCGAGGTCTGTAAGATGACCCTGAACATGAAGAACTACAAGGGCTACGACAAGAAGCCCTACTGCAACGCGTGAGTCCTGCTCTCTCACTGTTCTCACGTCACACACTGTATATAACTCTCATTATAATGCACTTTATAATTAGCGTATTGTTCTCTGACACTCTTCAGACTGCGAGTGCGAGTGTTATTTTCTGTGTACGAACTCTCTCCGGGTGTAAACTCCATCCTCTGGCTGTAGCTGCTGTGTTATTATGTGCATCTGCTCGTATCTGAGGCGACCCTTTCAGGTTTTTATAGCAGCGATGGTTACGGTCCGTGGTTGTTCTCGGTGGTTTTGGTTTCGAGCCCGGCCCAGCTTCACTCCCCGCTGCTGCTCCTGTTCACAGCCCCGACCCTGCACTGCTAACATGCTCTGCTTGTTATTATCTGTACGCTATGATACACAACACTACCATTTATAGCCCCGAGAGAAACTGAAGTCCTCCTTCATAGACACCAGCTAGAGTAAGAATGTGGAAGGATGTGAACGTTGGATGTTTGATGGATGTTGGGAGTAAATCACAGCGTGTGCTGAAAGCTTGCTGCTGGTATCTTGTGGCTGCGGCTGTGACCTTTGACCTTGTTGCTGATGGTTGTTTGTGATGTTAATGATCTGGGAGCTGAAGCCTATAATTGTGACGACTTCATCCCTTATTTTCAGTTCACCCAAAAATATAAAGTCATCCTCTCCTCCCTCCATGTTGACGTAGGTGGAGTGTTGTAGTCCACAGAACATTTCTGGAGCTTCGCAGTAAAACAGAGTTGCAGCTTTCTGCTAAACAAAGTTTTTCTAAACGGAACCGAACTGCGAGCGCACAGTGAAGATGGAGATGTGGACGTGTTGCCGGCGTCAGATCGGGTGCTAACGCTCTGAGTTTAGCAGCTTAGCTTGAGGTGTGAATCTTCACTGGCCTCACGACGCGATTAAGATTCAGCTGTCGGCGATTCGTATGCAAAACGACGCGTCTCAGTGAACATCGTCCTCACTGATCTGTATCACTGCACATGGAAACTTTGTTATCATTTAAATCTCCTTCCAGTAATCAGACTACAGCAGTCTACAGACGGTGCAGGACTTTACACCTTCATTATAATCTACAATATGTTGTTTTCACATGGCAGATAAAGTGTTCATTGACATTCAACAATCAGCATCAGCTCTCAGTTGTTCTCCGTCTCATCGCGATGCATCTTATAACAGAGAAGTTTCCTCTCCTCTAGACGCTATGGTGAATATTTCACTTAAAAAAAGTGTAAACAACTGGAGACAGCAGAAGAGCTGTTTGGAGACGTCTGATGTTTCTTTGGTTGTTTCTCTGTTTTAAATGAAGTCTCAGCTGCTTCAGTTCTACTGTGAAGCTCCAGAACTGTTCTGTGGACGACGGCACTTCACCTGACTTCATATCATCAGGAGGAGGAGAGGAGGACTGAATATGCATGTTTAGGTGAACTGTTCCTTTAATTTGGAAAGATGATAAATGCTTGTAGTGAATGGAACCGTTGGTTTGTTATTTCTTGTAGTTGTGTCGCAGATAAAGATCTTTTGAGTCACAGCCAGCAGTCAGGAGAACAGAAACAGTGTTGTGTTCACCCTCCTGTCAGACAGACCAGCACTGACTTACTGGCTCTATAACACACACACACACACACACACACACACACACACACACACACACACACACACACACACTCTCACACAGTGGACTTAATGGCAGAGGGCGTAAAGTGACCTTTGACTCTGCGAGGTTAAAAAAGCGTTTCCTCTCGGCTCGTTGAACACACCGTCTTTGTTTCCTGTCGGAGCTGCAAACAAACAGCATTTAACTCCTGAACAGTCTCCTCTGTTAGAGTGTTAGATCCTGTGTGGACTTCACTCATCTGATTTCCTTTATAACGTGCTGCACTTGTATGATATAGATATGAACAATAAGTAGCAGATCACATGATGATGTTTCTCTTCGGGTTGATTCAGGTCGGCCCTCGTCGCCGTCCCTCACAGAGCAGCTAACGGCTTCAGAGTGTGTTTTTATCCTGCACACACTGAGCCGGAGTGTGTTAGCTCAGTTAGCTCTCAGGTGAAGAATGTCACAGCAGCTCAATAAGGACCTGCAGGGTTGTTTACTCCACTTAACACGGCCGCTGTGAAAACACAACTGAAAGTCTGATGTCTGGTTTCTGAACTTTCTCCCCCTCGTTTTGGATGAGAAGTTACTCTGTTTGTGAAATTCATCCCTGAATAAATCACAGTTAGAGAAGTGAGCCTGTGACCGGAGAGCTGTCGGTTCAACTCCCTGAGACCAGCAGGAAGAATCTGGTTGGGGAAGTGAAAGGTAGCACTTGCTTCTCCCTCATTACCACCGCTGAGGTGCCTTTGAGCAAGCCAGAAAACCTCGGCTGCTCCAGTGGAACTGTGTGTGAATGTGACTGAAGAAGAGAACACGGATCTCACTCAAGTTAAAGAAGAAAGAAAAATTTGGAGCTAGGGCTGGGACAACGCGTCGACGTAGTCAGCATAATCGACGACATAAATTCGCCGACATGAATCATTTGCGTCGATACGTCGTCCCAAACAGGAAGTGGTAGTACCTGCGGAGGCTGAGAATAGCCCCACTGAGCGAAGCACCGCTGGAATAAAGACGAACCGCTATGTAATTCACACAGAAATCTGCGCTGCCGCTCCTAAAGAGATGATGATGACGTCGGGGAGTTTCCCAGGTTTCCCCTGTCAATCTAAACCCGCGGACTGTTTATAATGTGTAGTGATTGAGAACGCTGCCCCCTAAACATCCTGGAAGGTGAACGAGTTACATTTTTTGTGCTAAATTACATTATTACATAATCTCCATCAGTAAACAGGCCGCTGCGTGACACTTGCAGGGATGGAGGCTGTTTTCTGGGGGAAAGTTCACTGAAGTCTCGGTCGTGGTGATTTCTATCAGCACAACCACCTGAGTGAGTTAAAGGTTTTTGCTGGTGACAGAAGCTGTTTATCAGTCAGAAATGTGATGAAGAGTCAGTAGGACAGGCGGGAGGACGGACGCTGCTCCGCCTACAACTGCTGTATTTTTTTCCTCATATAAGTTACCGTCGACAGTAACAGTTGCTATGTTACTTTTGTTTGGTCATGTAACGTTAAATAAATCGTTAGATTAGTCGACTAATCAAAAAGATAATCGCTAGATTAATCGTTTGAAAGATAATCGTTTGAGACAGCTCTAATTGGAGCCTCAAAAATGTTAAAATGTTGTGCAAGATACAGACTTCAGTGCACAACGAGGATCTTGTCAGTACAAAAATAATCTTTTATTAAATTGTTCAATTATTTTGTGGACAGAAAACAAGATTCAAGTTGGGAAAAACCACATTTTATTGTCTATTAACGGTGGAGCAAACTTTCCCAGCAGTGTTTCCTGTGTCGTCACTGCTGACTCTCGTCTGGTCTGTTTGTCTGTATGTAAAGTTAGTGCGACAGGTTTGTTTACTGTGCAGAACACAGCTGCAGACTTCCTGCAGGGACTTCTTACTCATCACGGAGACTCTCTGAGCTTTTGTACCTCAGTGCTACATGTAGCGCTCAGCGTCCTGTAATTAAAGAGCGTCTCTGTGAGGCTCCTTGTTTTCAGTGCGACAGAACTGGTGTGAGCTGTTGTTTTTCTTGGCTTATTGTGTCCTGCGTCTGATCCGTGTCCATTGTTGAGCTGCGGCTGCGGTCGACACTGTCATGACAACAGTAACAGCTCTCAGCTCGGCCCTGAGCGCCTTTCATTTCTTCTGTGGCTGCTTCGGGTTCATTGTCGAGGTCGTTGGATTGTAAAGCGTCAGACTGGATACACAAACTTTTGCACTTCCTGGTGATTGTAGTTGCTGCTGTTCAGCTGTTTCTGTTTGTTTTGAAAACTGTTCTGAACCCCAGAGATATTTGCATCATAGCTTCGTGGTTCTGGGACAACAATGAATCAAAAATATGTTTTTTCAGCCGATATATCGATGTCAGAATCAGCCACAAAAACTGCATAGCGGTCGCCCACTAGTTTGTTGTTTAATTTAATGTTGTGGGATCGTTTGTGTTTATTTGCATTAGTTGTGATTCGCCCCAAACAGACGGATGACTGAACTGTACAATAGCAGTAAACCAGTCTGTCTCTGTGTGTTTGAATTCAGGTGAAGCTCTGACTGAACTCAGCACTCAGCACAGACTCTGGTTCTCTCTTCTTCTTCTTCTTCTTCTTCTCGTCTCTGTAACGTTACGTTCATGAAGTAAAGTCGACTCTGCTGCAGTCAGATTGACAAACAGGAGTGAAGATAAATCCACTTTTTAATCCCAGAAGTTATAAAGTAACCTCTGAGCTCTCCTCCCGCTCCATCGAGGCTTCTAACAAGTATTTTTTCCTGTTCTACTCTTGCCTTCTTGCCGTAACCAAAGAAATAAAACAACAACGCCTCAGAGACGCTTGATGCTGTCCTTAAAAGAAACCCCAGCTGAACTGTGGTTTTGTGACCGTGGTCCCGTGATTCTTAAGATCCTATCTGCAGCTCAGGAAGGAGAGGCTGACCAAAAGAAGGGGGACAAGTGGGGGAGAAGGATTACAGCAGCACACGAGGCTCAACTCACTCAAACTGACTTTATTAAAGGACTATTACAACCAGGAAGAGAGTCGTCGCAAACAACAGGTTGCACTGAAGCGAGGATGGACATCAGGCACAAATTCCTTTAGTTGAAGACACAGAAACAACAAAGAAACACACACGTATAGACCCACGTATGTGTTTCTATGACAGGTCACGGGATTAGATTTAATCTGTAGTGTATGACTGCCCTCAGTGAACCAGGGTACCTTCTGACCTCCGAGCTGTTAAATTAACTGCTGAAACATTCTTCACTGTGGAGCGAACATCTACTTTATGCATCTGTTGTGTTTGAGTTGTACCACAGAGCTGCAGCTTCAGTTCATCTGTCGATTATATTTCAATCAATTGTCTTTGGTCCATAAAAATGATGATGAAAATGGCGACCAGTGTTTCCCAAACCCCAAGATTAAAGGTTGAACGTATTCAGGGTCGATACTAAGGCGTAAAACTAATATTTGAGTTTATTTTATTGATAATCTGCGAAATGCTGAATATCTGGTAGATTGAACTGTTCAAACCACAGAGATCAGAAGTTTCCTCGAGGTAACGTTGCGTTTCATTTGGTCGCCTGTCGCTGTAACATTCAGGAGAGAATCAGAGAAGAAAACTTTAAAACACTGACTCGTCTGTGAGCTTTTATTCTTGAACCGCGTCAGTAAGATTATCATCAGCAGTGGTGGTTGTAGAGCTGATATATCGTCTAGCTCTCCCCAAGAAAGCATCCTGTAATGACTTTTTGTGTTCTCAACCTAAAGATGTTCAGTTTACGGTCGCAGAGGAGGACGACTCCATCCACGACTCATGGACATCTGACAGAAGTTCTGCTGATTAACCAACAGACACGGTGGTGGAAGTCAAAAACACGACATATCAAATCTTGGAACTCTTCTAAGAGACTCTTCTTGTCAGTAATAGATTACTTTTTCATGAGAAGCAAATGCAAAATCATCCGGTGATGCTCGCTTTTACTTTGAGCTTTAAAACACGAGCAGCTCCGGCTCGCAGCAGAACAGAAACCGCCTGATGACGACGCTCATAGCAGGCCACATCCTGTGTGAGATATTTCTGTTTAATTAAGTTACCCTTTATGCTAATTAGTAATAATCAGAGCTGCTTATGTAACGCTGCTCACCAGCTGCTCGTATGAAACGGTGCGACTGACGGGCTGAAGTCTTAAAGAGGTCACTTCTCCTGCCCGTTCTCTCGCTCTGAGTGTAAGTCGACATGTTAACGTGATTTTAAATGTGGTGTGAATGTTAATATCAGCTCAGATCGTTGTGATAAAGACTGTGTGATTATGTAACGCAGCTGCCCACATAACCCAGATTACTGCTGTCTTACTGAGCTCCTCAGCAGCAACAGAGAAACATTTCTGTTCACTTCTGTCTTTATTGTCTGGAGAGACTGCAGAGAAGCAGGCAGGGAAACAGATCCTGCAGCAGCTGGACGACATGAGATCATTTACATTTAATGCATCTTAGCGCTGAGGGAGCAGGTGGAAGATGAGTGTCTCCTCAGTGTCATAGAGGAAATATCTCCTTCTAGATCTGTGAGAGAGCTACGCTGTGTTAGCAGCTACACGACGCTTTAAAGTCCACAAAGTCCAGTCGATGTTTGGTGGCGTGTCGTGCCGTGATCATGACTCCTGACGACATGGACTTGGATGTACATGGAAAATCTCCTCATTGGATGATCGGAGTAAAAGGTGAACAGCTGTGTTGTAGAATATCTGGTTCTATGACTGAAAAGTCAACGGTAAAAGCATCTGGATGTAAAGACTTGAGGAGGGAAAGTGAATTTCTGGAAGACGCCACCATCACAGAACTTAACCAGGGTTCTGCCCAGACTGTGGAATAAAGGTGCTGCGCTGCTGTACTCATTTTCAAATTAAGGGTGTTTATTTCCCTATTTTCCTCGATGATTTTGCTAAAATCTATTGAAATTTGTCGGTTTGCAGGCACCGTGTCACTTTCCCATTGTTCCCCATGAAGCTTCGTGGAGTGGCCTCATCTCGCGATGTTTTACCGCGCGGCTTGCCTCTCATTGGTTGGATATGCTCTGACACAGTAAAATGAAGCACTCTTATTGGGTGAATTCCAACCCCACCCAAATGATTAAAGGGATATTTTCGCGAGGAATTGTCACATACACTTCCTGTTTACATCGAGACGACACAAACCATGACAAAACGCAAGCGTCACAAGAAGCCCGATGATCAGAGGACGATCTCTGCATCTTTTGGTGTGTCTTTGGCGGTGACCAGTGCCCGTGTAGCCGAGGAGGAGCAGCCAGAAAAACGCCCCAATGTGCGGGGCGCTGCAATTGGCGGTCCGTCTGGGGAGGGGGGCGCTCCTGCGCTGAGCGACACGGAGGCTGAGACCGGCGCACAACGGACTCGATCGAGGCAATCTACCGCGAAATCGACCAGATCGGAGGCTAACAACAATGCTGCACCACTATACTAAACATTTCTGGGGAGAACCCTGGCTTAACCCTCGAAGAGTCGCAGATCATGTGACTGGTTCAAGACACTAGAGCTGAAACTATCAGCTGATTAATCTATCGATAATGGAGGTAGTTATTTCCTACATTCCCACTGAAAATGCATTTATAGTTTTAGTTACGTCTTGTATACGAGTGACAGGAAAACAGAACATATGAGGATTGTACTGGACTCTGAGGTCAACAGAGGGCTGTGCCCGGAGTGAGACTCTTTATTTACTAGTCGATCTGCGTTCTGAATGAAATAATGAGGTCGCGGATTCAAGCGATGGAGATGAGTTTCCTCCGTAGGGTGGATGGGCTCAGCCTGGAAGGTAAGGTGAGGAGCTCGGATCAGAGCCGCTGCTCCTCGGTGTTGAAAGGAGCCGGCTGAGGTGGTCCGGACTTCTGATCAGGAGGACTACAGGACACATCCAACCGGAAGGAGGCAGACCCAGAACTTCCTTTTGAGATTACATTTCTCTTTGGCGTGTGAACACCTCGGATCCCCTTTAAGAAGAGCTAGAAAGTGTTCCTGAGTAGAGGGACATCTGGGATGGCCTTCTGAGTGGAACATTGGATGGATGGAGGGATTACTGCTTAACTTTACCGGCAAACAGAACAAGAAATCACTTCACTTCAAAATCCTGGAAAGTGTCATCAGCTACCAAAGTCAGCTGGTTGATACCAAAGGAATCAGTGCAACACGATCGCCAGGATAAATGTTGCTAATGTACATTTGTGCGAACCAAGGATATGAAACTTTACAAACGCAGGATGATCTGGCACAGAACGACCTGGTTAGAGTTAAGAAAACCTTATAAAAACGTTCTGCTGCCTCAATCACGGCTGGAAAATGAGCTCAGGTTTCATACTTGCAAATGTCTGAACACAGTCTTGAACAGTGGTCTCTGGCTCGGCAGCTTTCTCGCCACCTTCCACCTCCCGACATGTAAGCCAGGTCATCGACACGGATTATTAATGTGATGAGACACGTTTTGTAGAAATCTCAGTGACCAATGAAGATCCTGTTTCTCCTGTTCCTGTGTCCAAGAAACACTCAGACTCAACTTTGTGCTTCTTCACCTCCTGGTTTTTTCTTTTTGCACTGACAGAATTCACATGCAAGTCTCGCTGATTACAAGCGGTTTAAAACAGCGACCGAGGGCGTTTTTTCCTGACAACGAAAACATCAGTGAATTACGCCTGAGCGGAGAAGTCGCTGTTCAACCTGCTGCAACACCACGAAACAAATGACAGAGAGAAAGAAAGAGCGAGAGACGGAGAAAAGAGCAACTGAAAGGCGAGAGGGGAGACTGAGAATAAATCCGACTGTGAGAAACAAAGATGCTGAGTGCTGCTGGGAGATACGACGACGGGAAACTTATGTAACCCTCCTTCTAATCTTCCATGGCTGGAGCCGAGAATCTGCCGAACGGGGACGAGGAGGGGAGCGACAGATAGCGAACAAAGACCGAGCTCAACACAGTTTTAAAAAGTAAATAAATAGACGTGAAGGATTGGAGAGGCACAGAGGGACTGTGAGGCTCAGTCATCGCCATGAGAGAGGGAGGAGGAGAGGAGGAGAGGACGGAGAGGAGGAGAGGATGGAGGGAGGAGAAACAGCTCTATTGAAGGCTGGCTGAGAGTGTTACGCATGAATGAGTGAAGAGAAAGACGGAGGACATGAGGAGAGATCAGTGGAGACAGTGTCAGCTTTCTCCTCTGATGCTCCGTCGTGTTCTGACAGAGGCCCAGTCCAACTTCTCCTTCTTCTTCTTCCTCTTTTTGTTCAT